>NW_010524263.1:17972-86415 GCF_000687285.1 Phaethon lepturus | reverse complement strand
TCCCATGGAGGAGTGAGCAAGCAGCTGCGTGGTGCTTAGTTGCTGGCTGGGGTTAAACCATGACAATGACCTTTAAAGGTCCCTTTCAACCCGAACTATTCTATGATTCTGCAATTCTGTGATTCTATGATGATTAGAAAACTCTGCAATACTGCAGAACTTTGTTTTGCCATGGTGTAATAATGTGTACTATGGAAAAAAACCTTTAAGGTAGATAAATATAATTTTTCTCAACTTCTGTCAATACTTATAGTCAACCAGTTCTTCACATCCTCCTCCGTTCTACATAGTCAGAGCTCTCTGGGTGAAATATTGTTTTCTCCCCAGTTGCCTTTCACAAGAGGTCAAAAGTCTGTTACCCTCCAGGAAGATGTTGTAGTGATCTTACTAAAGCTATAAACAGAGGCTCAAAGATCTCATTAAAAAATAAAATAAAATTTATCAAACATGACAAGGAAGAGTCACATAAATATTTAATTACGTTCTTTGCTTTTTTTATATTAATGTCCCCATGAAGTATCAGAGCCCCATTTTGGATAAAAGCTATGCAAACTTACAGAATCAGCCTGTGCCACAGACAATTGTTACAGTAATTAGAACAGCAAGTCCAGCATTGAAGAAGGAAACAGTGGGAATGGAGATGAGTCTTTAAAATAGATAATGGTATGTGCGCTGAGGGCCAACAGGTTATATCTTTGTAAACTCAGCAAAAACTGGTTCAAAAAGGTACTGCTGATGTACTGCAAGAAGAGGAATATTCTGTTTGTCAAGCATCAGCCCTTGCCCCTGGCATGTCCTGTTCCCTGGACCCTTTCCGTGAGCAGTATGCTGGCTATATGGCCTGCAGGCCTGACATCGAATGTCAGCACCTCTCCAGACCTGACTCACTGCACTGCTACAATTTTTAGATTCCTTTCATGTGCTTAGCTTACAAATGAGAATAAACAGCCTCCTGTAAAATTGAGTGTCCATGTTTCTTCAAAGCTCAGTGTTACAGTGATTCTTCTATATCATGTTCATGGCACATTTTACAGTTATCCTTACTGTAATTACTTTTTTGGATGTTCTGCTGTATGCTTAACGAAGACATATCCTTCTTTAATTTAGCATTTGTTTTTGAAACAGGTTAATTAAACCATTAGAAATAATTTTTTTTTTGAGTACATAAGGCTTATTTTATTTTGGTCTACGTAAATTAAGAGGAGATTTGAGATAAATAAAGCAAAACAAAAGAATAAAGAAATGAAAGCAAAGTCTAGTCTATATGCTAAATTTCTACCAGCATAGCTGAGTAAATTAGGCACATTAAAAATCACAGCACTAAGCAACATTGCTATCCTGGTAGAATAATGGTAGCATAAATATACCAACAAAAATGTCCTTTACTGTATAGTTTATTTCATTCAGGTACAAACTCTGAAAAACTGTGAAGTTGTTGTAAGTGGAAAGTAGTTTCCAAAATCGAAATTGGAGTAAATGGAAATTAGTATAAACGGAAAGCTCAGAATGTTTGCTTGTGCAGGTTTTCAGTATGGATAGGCTATCAAATTCTTTCTGCTATAGTTAAGTGCCTAAAGATTGGTTCAACAGTCCCTTCTGAAATCTCGCTGTGCTTGTGATGGCAACCACCTTCAGTTCTCCCTTTCTCAGAGCGGTTACCAGCCTACCCTTCACCAACAGTTTCATGAGCTGGATTATAACCCTTTACAACCAGGATTTAGTGAGCAAGGAGTCTCAAAAAACAACACAAAAAAGGAAACTTTTTTTCCCCTTGATTAAATGCTGACACTCACAGTTGCAGAGTGTTGTATAAACCAGACCTATAAACAGTTTTGAAAAGTTATTATGGTGGACGAGTTAATATTAAACAACATAGCTTGGTTACAATAACTAGCACAGGAAGCCTGAGAAGCACAGGCAGCTAAAAACAGCGAGGCTGTCCCAGAAACAATCCCTCCAGGCACACTCAGTTTCTTACATATCAGCAGCCCGTGCTAAAGGAGTGGTCTTTGGTCAAGGCAAGTGTTGTTGCTCTTATGCTGAGAGGTTTGCAAGCCCACCCTGTTTGAGTGCAGCAGCGTAGGAAGCACTTACACACGTAAGAGCTCCACCAGCAGACCTGAGGTGAGCAGGGGACTGGTGACAAATCAGCCAGGGGTGAGGGGGCAGGCACTTAACACAGCCGTTGGCAGAGCACATCTCCATCTGTCCCCTCACTACGCTGTAAAAAAAAAAAAAATTTAAATAAAGCCAGAACACTGCAGCCCTTCAGAAGATGTATTCGTCTAAGAATGCTTCAAGTCCATTTCCACATCAGGCTTTCCAAATAAGTGTTCCCTCTGCTCCACATAGCTTCTGTCCTTTGTCCTGTCCTAGGAGACTTGCTTTGCCATGGTAATTTTCCTGACAGGAGGTGTCAACCTGCATCCAGCTCAACTCTGGCTTTAAAGACTCAGGCCAATATATGCATCTATGTATACACCTAAAGGTATATGCATAAATGCCTGTTTATATCTTATAATATTCTTTCATAGTATAAATATATTCTATGTATCATAGTTTGTTGAACACTGTATTTATCTCCAAGTATTTTTCTGCTATATATGAAAAAAAATACCCATATATTAAACACGATCTGTCAAAAACAGGTGTTAGGAAATTAAATCAATTACATTCTGAGGAAAGAGAGTCTCTGTAATAGTTTTTAATCAGATAAAAAATGAGAGATTTTATTAGTTAGGTGGTCTGCATGTTGATGTTTGACAATGATTGTTGTTAAAGTATTGAGGAAAACCGTTGCTACACCTTAAGCTTAAATGAAAGTTCCTCCCTGTGGCTTAATTGTATGCAACTGGATTTATTTTGGGGTTTTCTTTTTCTTCGGTGACAGTTAAAAAGCAGAGATGTGTTAAAAGGTTAAAAGGAGAATAACCACTGTCAGCTTTCTGAAATAGCAGCAAAAGTTGTATAGAGAACTAGATTCTCACCCATAGTCAGGGGAAATGTTCTCATTGAAATTTTAAACTCTGGCTTGGGGCCTTCAAGAGACTTTGGATGAAATTAACAGTTCCATCAGATGACAAAAAATATAAATATGGGCAGAGCTGACATGAGTTAGTGCAGTAAAGCTCTCAAATTTGTTTATCATGTTTAATTTTCATATCAACAAATGAAAGTTGTAGAACTCTACTTGTGGTTTCCTGGAATAATAAGTGTCTTTGAAAGTTTGTAATATTTGATACAGGTAATAATAACCAAGAAACAGCTGTAATTTACATGCATGAAAGTGATTATGGAGCTCTTACAGCCTTGTCATTTTCAAACTCCTAAAAGCCAAAGAAGTTAATAAGGTTACACTGTTTCAGTTACAGTGGAGAATGCTTCATAATGTCAGCCAGTATAGCATGTGTAGGCACAGTCTTTGCTCCTGTTTCTTCATTTTTTAATGATCATTTCTCTTTATTGTATAATAAATGTGATACAGTAGGACAGCAACAGAGTAAATAAAGTGTGTGGGGCAGAAGAAGGGGAGGAAACTCATAAACTGTTGCATTTCATACTCCTCACAAACAGTATTAAGTATATTTCCTTGGGCCATATCTGAATATAGAATCATAGAATAGATCATCGAATAGTTTGGGTTGGAAGGGACCTTCAAAGGTCAAGAAGTCCAAGCCCCCTGCAATGAGCAGGGACATCTTCAACTAGATCATTGCAATGTTTACAATGTTTCCACACAAAAATGAAAATTAAAAAAGGGAACAATATTTTTTGCACAGGGAGTAGTATGGCCCAATTTTCAGCTGTGATTTCATTTAATGATTTATGTTAGTTAGCCATCATTGGTGCCAGTGACAATAGTTGTGGTTAGTGCTCATCTCTCCTCTGAGCCCCCCAGGGAATACTGCCACATAAGTTTTCTATCTTTGGTATTTTGCTACTACTCACTAGCATAGAAATTGTCACATAAAATCTGGGTAAACACACCATAAGTTCAAACTTCCCATTTGGACATTTTATTGTTGCTCAAACATCACTTGTAGACTAATTTTCAGTTTACTTCTCAGAGACAAGCCCATTTTTCTTGAGTGCCTGGAGTGCTAAGGAAGCTTTGAACTCTGAAAGAGAAATGTTCCAACCAAATAGGGTTAATAAATAATCTACTTAGCTTGATTTATAGGGCCAGATTTTCTTTTTGCTTGTACCAGTTGTATGCTTGTATAGCCATATTAACATAAAGTGATTTCTTTCTGTGAAATGAATTACTTCCTCTCGTCCCAATGAAAAGAAAGAGAAAGAAGATGAAGATCTATGAGAACTCTCTTATGCTCTTTCCCCTCTTTTTTTTTAATAAATTTGATTCCAAGAGCAGACTTATGACATTTTGAGATGAAGAAATTAAGAACAGACAAAGAAGGTGGTTCCTCATTTGTGACACGTGATGACTCTATGAAGTAAGATGATAGTTGTAAATGATACAATTCAATAAAATTTGGAAAAAGTGCATTAATTTAAAATGAAACATGCAAATATCCATAAGCATATGCTTTGTAGGTGGGAGTGTAATGTTTTTCAGTGCGCTTCTCTTGAGTATGATGATTGGGGTCATATTTTAGTAATTATCAGCAGCTTGGTTCATAACAGGTTGAACACCTTGTGCTCCTTTCTGTGTCTTCCCTGTATTTCCCACAAACATGAAAATTGAAGTGAATGTGGATTACATACCTAGGAAACTATTTCCTTTTTCCAGAAGTCCTTTCCAAACAAGAGGTATGACTGGTCTTGCAGCAGCCTTGCTCCAACAACCCAGTGAGGCTTTTCACTGACTCAAAGTTTTGTAACTTTTTCAGTTACAAAATCTGTTGGCAAATATAAGCCTTATCTTCCCTCATTCCTTACAGGTGTTGAGGTGAGTAAGGATGTCCTGCTATTCATGCTTCTTTACTGATTCGGTACCTTGTCAGAATACCCCTGATGATTTTGTACACTTTATGATACAGCTAAGTTTCAGCTTTCACTTAGTTACTTTTTTTACAATTTTTCAGACCTTGATATGAAAGTTTTCTGAATTGGAGCTCTTCTGGTGGGTTGGAGCAGGCGTTGTGTTATATCTCAGACACAACAGTCATTTGAGTAATTGTGATCACATTAGGGTTAACGTTTGTGTCTATCAAATGGCACAGAAAAGTGTTTCAGAAAAAATTAAGTAAATAAAGCAGAAGTTCAGGCTGCTCTTTCTGTCAAATACTTGTGTTTGTTCTTCACAAAGAGACCTATTTTTTTGTTCATAATGAATCCAGACTTTTTCTTGTTCACTGAGGTAAGTACTTAGAATAATGGTCAAGGTGTTCTTTACATATTAAATGATTTTGCTTTCCTTTGCTTATAATTTTTTCTTCTAATAGAGAATTCTGTTGTAAGGATTAGATTTCTGATGAAACCAATGCTAGTTCACTATTACTGATGCCATTAAATCGATAATTGAAATTACCCCTTAACCTTTTTTTTTAAGTCTTGCCATATTTTTAAATTCAAGAAAGAGAATAAAAAAGAAAGCAAGAATGAAATAAGCTGAAATGCTGAGTTCCCTATTCTGTTTTATCAGGAAAAACAGGGATTTACAAATTAATATTGTGTGATTCATCTCCAATCCAGTTATCTAACATTTTTGTACATGGGGCCATGTGGGTTCCCTTTTTTGGTACTGAAAAAATTATTTTCTCATCTATTTTAGAAACTTACCTTTCAGTAAGATGAACCACTTTATGGGCATCCCCGTCTCCCTCCCTTGACTAGAGGCTGTATACCCAACCTTTAGATAGCGAGCGAAGAATTCAGTCATCTTAACACAGGCCATTGCAGGTAACTAGTGGTAGGACCCAGCGTAAGAGCAGTGTATGTTACTGATCTAGAGGGCCTCAGGTCTCCTAAATAGACCATTTTAGCCAACATCACACAGATATTCTACAGTGCCTAAGCCAAGGCATGTCAAGAGACTCTGAAGTGCCTAAACCAGCACCAGACATCTGTTTTAATGGAGTTTAATTTTGGGGTTATCTTAGGTTTCATCAACTTTACATTTAATAGCATTGGTGGTGGCACAGACACAAATGATTCTCCATCCTTTCAGAAGTTTTCTGAAGTTTTTTGGGAGTATCATGCAAAGACTTCTGAGCTGGCTGCATGAAGGCGAGTTTGGGCCTGGAAGTGGCATAGCCGCAAGGTGATATTGCTGAACCTGACCTCATCGGTCAGCCATTGGCTTTTATCTTTCCAATTTGCAAGTTTGCACGCAGCCAAATCAGGCATCCTCGCTCCGTGTTCCCCAGCCCCCTGCTTCCAGTTCTAGATTTAGCATGGACATTTCTTTGTGGTGGCAGAAATGAGGTTTTAGTCATTTCTTTGGAGAAGGCCTTCTGGCAATACTTAATGCTCTGCATACAGCATAAACTATTGTACATGTACTGTCTCCAGGCCCACAAAACCTGGCACGGCCTGGTGCGCCTTTAGTTGAGGTCTTTCAGCTTGAGGTTTCCATCACGGTACTCTATTGTGTGGCGTAGACATAGCTTTAGGCAGACTCCCACAGGCATATGTGGAGGGAGGGAGGGGGCCTTTTCTGCAAACCAGCACGGTAAACCACATCTTTAATTTCACTTAGGTACTGTGGGCCACCCCTTCACTCTGCTCCTCAAGTCACCCAGCACGCGTGGCGCCATCCTGCCCCAGACCTGTACAGGTGCATCAGGAAAAGGAAGAGGTTGCCTGTGTTCTTTTCCCTACTTGGCACACCTCGCATTGCAAGCCAGGCTTTTGCCTTGAGCATCCGTTCTGAGAGAGAATATCACACAAATAAAAGCAAAGTCTTTCATTCCATCGTGTCATTAAATAATAATCCCAAAGTAGAAATTATGTACAGCGTCTGCAAGATTTATTCTTTATATTAAACGTTGTCTGTTTTTAATGTTCACTTGTAAACCCTCTGGCTTTCATTGCAATAAAACTAATCTTCAAAGTTCTGAAGCAATATGGTTTCCCAATGCTCCTTAAAAAACCTCACCCAGTTTCGAAGGTGTCCGATTTCAGAAGCTGATTACCTGGCTGAATAAAATATCTTTACTCACCTGTTCGAGTTGTAAACTTATGTCATCCTAAAAGCTGCGTTTTTTGCATGGAGAGAAACTATGACTGACCACAAGTGCTAGGAAAGTATTGGTCTACTGAATGAGTGACTGAGAAGATTAAATTAGTTGCCTTGAATAATGTACAAAAATAGCATGTTACCTATGTACCTTGTTTGTATTGTCTTTTTCCACAGAGGTTTTTATTTGCATTACAGTTGTGCCCGATCCAGACCAAGGCAGGTAAAGTGTCAGCACACAGAAAGATACATTTCCTTTCCCAAAAGGACTGTTTATTTTCAGACAAGAAAGAAGAGGTGGGTGTAACCAGTACAGCAGAGGGGAGAGGATAGAGGTAAAACTGAAAAGATAATGCAGCTGCATGGGTAACAAGTGCCTAATGGTTTTGATTAAATTAATTTGTTTTTAATTAGTTATATAACTCTTGCTTGACTCTCCCACATTGTGTTTGCAGAGTTGGCAGTAGGAAAACCATCTCCCTGTTTGCACATTTCATCTGGAAACAGTTTAGAAACAATAAACAATTATATGATCCCATTTTAATGCAGAGTATTTTTTTCTCAGAAGTCTACTGCTGTACAACACTGTTCCTCTCATTTCTAGCCCTCAAATCTGGTACCAAGGCACTCATAAAAGCACAGGCATTCACAACACTTTATTTTGCTGGGATACCAAACTCTGTGAGACATAACTGAATTATATAAACAAAGAAATAGTCTATTTCTATGTGTGTCAAACGTAAGTGTAGAAATGAATGAAATGCATCTTAACTGGCTTCTCTCCTCAAATTCCCCCCCAATATAGTGGGAAATGGAAACTCTGCCATGTGGAAAATAAAGAGCACAAGAGAAAAAAAAAAAATCACAAGATTGATGGGATGACATCTCCAGCAAACTGAGTGTAAAACCCTACATGAATAAAGTTGTTAACTAAGGCTCCAAGCCCTTATTTAGTAAGATGCTGTAAGCAGCCATATGGTTGTTCTAAAGCTTAAATCCTGTTTCCATGCTTGTATTCCTAATTAGTCATGTGTAGTGCTTTGCTGAATTGGGGCCAATAAGAAGACATTGCTGAGTAACCCCAATACATTTAATCAGTATCAGTGATCTGAACTACATGCCTTTATTTGGTTTAAGCTGTTATCCTAAAACTTGCTCCTTTTATTTTCTGACGAGCCTCCTACTTGCTCCTTTTAGATTCTTATTCCTCTGAGCACTTTGAATACTTAAGATGGGAATAACGTATGTTACATACTATTTTAAACTGGGGGTTTTGTGTGGGTTTTTGGTGTTTTTTTGTTACAGTTTTTAGTTCCCCCCCTCCCCTGGTACACTACTGACTAATCTCTTTTGCTGAAACTTAAAAAAAAGAGAAGAGGAAAAAAAGACACGTTTGATTTGGGAGGAAGCCAGTGTCAACGTGACCAATGATGGGA
Source organism: Phaethon lepturus (assembly GCF_000687285.1). NCBI lineage: Eukaryota > Metazoa > Chordata > Aves > Phaethontiformes > Phaethontidae > Phaethon > Phaethon lepturus. The sequence continues at coordinate 77,838 of NW_010524263.1, read as the reverse complement.
ACACTGATGATATGTAGGGTGCGTCTTTCAAGTTCTGGAACATGTAGAAGCCTGTTAAATGGGGCTGAGAGATCCTGACAAAAGAGCTCACCTGGCAATCAAACTCACTGCAGGGAATAAGGGAAAAAAAATCCAATAACAGAACTTGTCAGGTTTCAAAATTCTCTTCCTTCTGCACAGGTCTCAAATCAGAGTAGCAAAAATAGCTGTTGTGAGTGAATATTCTGTGCATTCCTGGTGTGAAAAAGCACAAAGTGGTCTTTCTTTCTCAGTAACATCCCCAAAATATTCTTTGCTCTTAAAATGACTCATGGGTGTGTTTTTATTCATAATTAAATACTTTGTAATGTCTGTTGTTTCATTATGTCGAAGAAAAAAGCCTGACAAAAATGTGACCTCTTACTTTCCTTTGAATTCGGTGTTCACAAAAACTGTTGGTTTGTCTACCAGATGGTCTCATTGTAACTGAGTTGTAGCATATACTATATACTGTATACTTATACTACTATGAAAATTTAAAGCCAAAAATGTCCTGTGAGGTTCTCACCTCCTCTGCTTTTAGTATTGTGCAAGTGCTTCCCTCCTCCAGTTCTGCTTGCCAGAGTTCCTCTATTCCAGTCTCAGCAGGTGAGAATAGTTTCCACTATGCAAACTCAGTACTCTGTTTCTCTACTGAAACTGAAACAGGGTATGGCTATTATATCCAAGCCAAAGTCTGACTGTGCCGTCTTGAATATAGCTGGAATAAGATAACAATAGCAGCTGAGAGGTGTTGCCACAGGTTTCTGATGAGGCTGAAGGTGCAGAATTTTAGTGTATTACGAAACCATACACTGAAGTTTCATGGTTATATGCTCAAATTTATATCCCATGCAGGTATTTATGCCATGGTGCTGTCAGTTCTATTTTTACCTTATTCGGCCATGGCATCTAAAGTGGCAATGCTGATTGCACCTTTGTTTTGATGTGTACATGTACCCTTGTTGCCAATTAGTACTATGTTAGTTGCTTCATGATCTGGCCAGAGGATTTGGACTGTAATTAAAATAGTTTTTGTATTTGGTACCAAATAACCATTACGGCTTCATCTAACTAGGATCAAAAAACTAAGAAACAGATGTGAAATAACTTGTTCTAAAAGTGCAGTACAAGCACATTATCTTTACACCACATTTGCATGGAACCCACCTATGTGTTAAACTGATGAGTTTTACCACCTCTTCCAGACAAAGTGGGCTTTTCAGTCATTTCTAAGCTAATCTCAATTCAGTGTCACTGTAGCCCTCCAGTCATCCTACCCATCATATTCATAGTCACTGACTATTATCTCTGGAACAAAATAACAAATCCTTTTTTTTTTTTTTACCTTTGGGGGAATGTGGGGAGGAATTTAACATCCTGAAGACCAGAGACTATAATGCTTAAAACGGTGGTCTTCTATGAACACAAATGATTTCAGAACTATGAATTAGGAAGCTTAAATAAACCAGGAAGGAATGAGCTAGTGAGGAATATGCTAGGGAAAAATAAACCATAGAAAAACTGCATCTTATAGTCATGCAGAAGAAGAACAGAGAGTGTAACACTAGATGTTAATTTAAAACTTGGACTATACGATATATGGCCAAAACTTTTGCTTGAAAGGTAAAATGGCAGATGACTACACCTCTTCCATTTTACTTGTCTGCTGCTTTTAATCCTGTCCTTGCTAATCCATTTAAAACAAAACAGGGGGAATTCATTCTGTATTATCCTATGGCTCCACTTGAACATCTTTAAATTCAAGTTATCCTTGCAAGTTAATAATTCTGAATAATATTAAGCTCCTGCTACAAACAATCTCATGCCCCTAGCCCCCAAAACCTCTCTCTTGAAGGAGAGAATAACTGACCTTTAATTCTTAGCACTGGCATCGAAGTATTTGCTATGGCCATTCTTTCAGAATGGATAAAAATGATAATAAACAAAAGACTATAAAAGTACAGTGCATCGCAATAATGTACTTAGAATCTGACTCTTTCTGTCCGCCCATCTCTCATATACTGTATACACTGTCATTCTTAACCCACTGTATTGTCTGTCTCATTTGGACTGCTCAATGACAGTCAGTCAGGTTGGAAGGGACCTTGGAGGGCTTTCGCCTCAGACAGGGTTAACACTGAGTGTAGATCAGGCTGCTCGGGACTTTACTAGCTCCACGGAAGGAGGAGATTCCTTGGCCTATCTGCACAACCTGTTTCAATGCTTAGTTATCCTCATAGTGGAAATCCTTTCCTTATATCTAGCTGGAGCCTCTCTTGGTTTGGTCTGTGCCCACTGTGTCTCATCCATGTTCCACTGTGCAGGGTCTGGCTTCATCTCCTCGATGCCTGTGGGCACTGGGAGCTGCTGATCAGTCCCACTGAACCAACCCTGCCCTAGGCTGGACAAGCCCAGCTCCCTCAGCGTTCTCTCACAGGCCAACTGCTCCAGCCCCAGCCATCACAGTGGGCTTATGTTGAACTTGCTCCAGTTTACCAGCATCCTTGTTGTCCAGGGGGCTTAAAACTGGATGCAAGAATCCAGATGTGGTCTAACAAGTACCAAGTAAAGTGCAATAATCACTTTCCTTCATCTGCTGGCTACACTCCTGTTGATGCAGGCCAGTATGCTGTTAGCCTCTACTGCTGCCAGGACACACTGGTAGACCTGACCTCTGGAACAGCTTTAAGGGATGGCTTAAAGTGATTTGGCAATTAATGCTTTAATTGTTCTCCTCCTCTCAGTTCACAGAATTTCCCAGGTCAGAATAAATGAAACTGGGTACAGAATGTGCAAACCCTTAGAGGGAAGATGTAAACATTATAATTCACCTGAAAATCTTGGGCCCTTCAGTGTGGACAGCACAGACACCTACATTGTATGTGTTAATTTGTCATATTATATTATATGATCCAGTCAGAATGGGCCTGAAAGACAACTTCTGTGAATATTTGCAAGCCCCTTGGTCATTTAGATTTCTTGCAGCTCTAAGCTTAATGCTTTTTTTCTGTCAATCACCTCAATGCGGAATATCATTCATCCTCTCTAAAGTAGATGTCTTCTTTTGATGCTTTCCGTCAGGTTAACATTTCAGTGGATTAAAGCTCTGTATATTTGGGCAACCTTTTGTCTAACATTTATACTATGTTTTATTATGCAACACTGATTACACTGATGACATAAAATAACTGGCATGTGAACTGATTTGCCCATCAAAGGCTTTCAGATGTGCAAACGTGTATGATTTCAGTCAGCAATGTGGAAGGTCATGAAGAACTGTGTCCATTTAACCTGGAGCATGAAGTGGGACATGAGGCCCCTACATATGTACGTAGGTCTATGAAAGTACTAAAAGCCAGGCACATGACTATTTCAGCAAAGCACTGCAGCACATGAATAAAGACCCACTGATTTTATTTCTGTGTAGGGATGGATTGTAGTTATTACAGAAATGCTCAGCAAATATTTATTTCTTAAATGCCTTATTAGTGACCAGAGGTAAATTCTACCTCAGCAACCACTATTTTTGTATTATCTCACTTCATCTAATTTTTCTTGGAATTGATGCTAGTTTATTACATTTTGCTACAGATTTGTGTACATGTGTGTATGTACGTATGTACATGTGAAACAAGTAAGGAAGAAGAAAATCCAGTTCTACTACTGAAATTGCAAAAAAGATCAATGTTTATGAAATGTGCCACATGAGAGAAAGTTGTTGAAAGATGACAGTATATTGCAGATATTTTAAAATAAATGGTGCTTTTTTTTTTCTTCTGGTAGTATGCAACTTTTTTTCTCTCTCTTTTTTTTTGTAGCTTTGAGCTGTCTGGAGATAAGGAATATTGTGACTGTTTCCTTTCCAGCCTGACTCCATCTTTGCAAAAAATCTAGAAGTACCTCACTTTCTTTTCTCTCTCCCTCTTTCCGAGTCTCAGTAGAACAGTTTATCAATTCAGACTTTTTTCCTATAAGAATTTGCAACTATATGAAAAAATACCAAACTCCAAAACCTTCTACTTGGAAGAGAAGATTTTGTTTTCCATGGTGACTTGTGCAAATTGCTGTTAAAAGCTTAATGTCCCTTTTCTGCTCAACTGCCTTTGTGGCCTGGCCTTGCATGATAACCTCTTACTGAATCACTGCAAAGGACCATAGATATCCCTCACTGTGCTAAATAATAGGAAATATCTCTCTAAGAAATCTGGAACATGGAATAGAATGAAAGCCGGAGGTATATAAACACTGCAATGGCTAATTAAATAGATTGTCTACAATGGGCAAGTCTAATAGACATCATGGCACCTTCTCTTCAGCAACTGCTTAAGATGCCAAAAACTGGCAGCCCTATAAAGTAAGCAGTCTGAATTGCTCATTGTTCTTTCTTTTTTCTTTTCATTTTCATGTTCTTTCCATTGTAGTTACTCCTATATCATATTGCCTGAATAAAGTTAATAGTTCCACTTCTTTGTAGCAATACATCTACAGGGCATTAAAGCCAAGAGAATCACATGGAAAGTACTTTCTGTAAGACAAATCCAGGCTTCAAATTTCTGTAAGGAAGAAAGATCCTCCTAGGGAACCTGAGAGATTAGAGTCACTACTGTTAGTAGCCCACAGGACCCAGGCATGCAGTCCAACAAAAACTGTAGGATTTTCTGAAAAAAAAATTATTTTACATACTTTCATATGGAGAAGGTTAATTTCACAACAAAGTGGAACTTAACATTTTTGACAAAAAATTTTCATTTGTCAGTCAAAGTAAAGAAAACGCACTGTCAACAACATAAGCACATTCCTTTAAAATAACTGTAGCTTGTACAAATGGAAATGCGTTTGAAAAAAATTTAAATGCAATATTTACAATAAAATAATATAGAACCCAGGCCATTTTAAGTCTTCTGAAAATTTCTTACCTCAGTAACTAGAAAACACTTATTTATATATTTAAGTTTAACTGCAGCTCTTTGGGGGGGACTGTGGTGTTGGTCTTTTGAATGAAATCCAGTTATTTTCTCTACTTCAAGCTGAAATACAGTTGGACATCTGCTACTGTAAGTTAATCAAATCATTATTGGTTTTCTTCCAGCGTGAGTTTAATTGTTCTATAACCAGGCTGGGTGCACAATGCAATCGTCCCCATGGCTACATACATTCATTTGAATTGCTTCTGAAGGTGACAGTGATATATGATAATATGAAGTCTGTGTTGATCAACAGCAAACTCCCCACAAAAGAGTAAGTACAAGCAGTGCAATAATATGAACAAATCATTCAGCTAAACAAGCTGGCAGCTGGAAGAGCTGGTTTTAAATACTGAGAATGCAATCAGTTGAAGTGCTGAACTATAGGCACTCTTGATTAAGATGTGTTTTTAAGTGAAAATAGAAAGGGGCTGCCTGAAGTGGAACATTTTCTCTGATAGGGAAAACTGACATTTATTTATCTTAATTACAGTGGCTTTTGGGTAGGAACTCCTTTTGACAAGACTTCCTTTAAAATGAAGTGTTATTTTGTTTGCAAAAAAAGTCAAGATGGAAAGTGACTGTAACTGGCCAGCGAATATTAAGAATATGAAATACTGTTTAATAACATACTTGAAATACAGATTGCATAATTCACAATGCTGAGGACATCCACACTCATGTCTCCTAGTATTAAAGTTACATAGCAGTTTAAGTACCCAACTGCACAGGTGCCATAAATAATAGCACTGAGGTTGGTGTAACTAATGATCAACTACTCACAGGTGTGTATTAGGACAGCACACTCTGTCCCAGTGTAATTTCTTTTTTTTTCTCCTAAAGAGCTACTAGATCAAATGGCCATTTGAATGTTTCCATTATTCTCAATAATATGCACACTTGTCCTGTACTTTTCTTTGTAGTGCAGTTGTTTGGCTTCTCAAAAATGACAATAACACCTTGAACTTTTTAATGGTTGTTCTATAAACCCTTCCTGTGCTTTTCTCTGGGCTTTTTTCTAGAGATGTACATTTCTTCCCGGGCTTTAACATCTTCTGCTTGCTTTCTACTGCAGGCAACCAGTTCACATGTTAGATTTTTATTTGTCATGACAGTATCCCACAATCCAGAGTAAGTTACTGGGATGGGATGTAGCTGCCCCAAACTGTCAGTAGTGATTCATGTGATTTTTCAGAGTGAAATAAAAAGTGAAAATACTTATAAAAACATACTTGTGCAACAATTTTTTCTAGGTGTTTGTAGATATCTATTAAGGCATACTCCCCAGCACAGTATCCACTGTGTGCAGCAGCAGTACTTTGTGGTTATACTGGATTAGTTTAAACTTTAAAGTGAGATTGAGATCTTTAGGAAATCAGTTCATTAGCTTATACCATTTCAAATATCCTGGAAATAAGGAGTAATTAATATTTCTTGTTCTCAAGGAAAAGGGTCTATAAACAAGACCCTGCTCCTTGAGCTGTCTTCCATGTCATTTACAGGTAAGACCCTGTACTTCAATAGGCCGTACAAGTGAATAGAAAATGAATAATAGTGGGGGATGGAATTTCTATGTAAATTGGGATACTTTCCAAAGTGACTCACCCTAAATCATAACAAAGATTCTGATCCCTTGAAACTGCTCATTGTGCCAGAATTATACAGCTGAGCTCTCTCACCCTCTCTTTCACAATCCCGCTCCATAGCAGTTTACAGAAAATAATCACGGTAGCGCTCCACCCTGAAAATAAAATATTGAAATCAACCCAAGGTTACATGAGGGAATTCTGCTAGCCTGAACAGTGAAGCTGAATGGGAGCAAAAAAAGGAATTACCTTGCATGTAGGTGGATTCCCCCAGGTCCCCTTGGAAAGTGGTTTGATTTTGTGACATTGTCTTTTTACTCTTCGTGAGGAAGGCTACTAAATGATTCCAGCTTGGCAACGATGTGGGCAACCTGAATGCATTCCAGAACATGTTATACACTTGCAAAATGGCCAAGCACTGATGGCAGAAATATTTTCAGCAAAAACAATAGGTTATCTATGGCAGAATTCTTGAAATTAGTTTGAGTGCTAGCAATGCTTCCAGAAAGCAACCGGTCTGAAAAATGTCTTCAAGTAAACTGAATGAAAATGGAGTCAAGTCAGAGAAATCAGAGAAGCTCCAGGCTGCACACTCATCTTTGCTGGCTGTCTTCTTACTGGAGTGTTAGGATTTTTGTTTTGTTTTGTTTTACTTTGACCTTTATTTGGGAGAATGAAACTTGTGATCTTATGAGGAACAAGTATGGGAAGAGTCAGGTGTATGAGTCAACTGTTTTACAAGTGCTGATGAAGAGGCTAAGATTTGCGTCATACTGAGAGAAACCTTGTTTCACAAGGGGGTCAAGATTGTTGTTGAAATACCTCATCTTGTCAAGGATCCAGCCTGCAGTGGTTAAAAGAAGATAAATAGTTGTTACATAAAATTGACCATGAAATTAATAAAAGCGCAGAGACTGATAAACTTGTAGCTGGGATGTTAGCATTAAAAAAAAAAAAAGTGTGTTTGTAAGAAAACAGTGAAATTTTACTCTGAAATAATAATTTCTCACATTGTCTTATACTAAAGAAAATAAGATTAATCTCCATTCTTATCCTATGTGGCAAAAACACATAGGATAAGATTAGGATAGTAATTTGCAGTTGGCAAAATACTCATCTGAGGCTTTTATATATATATATATGTATCACAGACATATGGGTCCTGCTGAGGATCATCAAATAAGGGACAAATTTCTGCTTACAAACAACAATGAAAAAGCAAGTCCTGAAAGTATGGCTGTAAAATAACAATGGGAATGTGTGGTAAGCTGAGACAGTCTTTAAAATGTAACAAAGGTTCCCAAAGTCCCTTTTTCTGGTATCAGCTGATCCTGCTGGAAAAAGCTGGTAGTCACAGCAGAGGTCCATGGAGAAACACATTCATGTGACAGAACAGCTAACACAAAGAGTTGTGCTGATCGACACACTTTTTGGCAATATATGCTTATGACTGAACAAGCATGGACACTCATTTTTGTCAAAGTTGAATTTCCAAATATTTATGAAGAATCTTGCATTACCCCTGTACATAACCGTGTCTACAGATCAAAGCTACCATTTAAAACTGCCCATCTGGAAGTGTTTCTGAAAATACATGTAGAATTAAGAGGGAAAAAATGAAGAAAACTAAATGCTTTGCTAATATTGTTGCTTAGCATTGTTTCGAGGAGGTTGTAAACAGTGACGGCAGCTGTTAAATGTTTCATGTTTAGGGACTTAGCCACTCCAGATACAGCTATATGGAGAAGTCTGAACTCCAGATTCAAGGCTACACTTTCTTCACATCTTCACTATTTTGATGCAAGCCTTCCCTGAGTCAACAGCACACCAAGGAAAAAATTATAGGCTCCCACATCCTGTTGCACAGGCTAAAGCATATACCACCCTGCAGGTTAACAGTGTCAGGCTTTGCCACTTTGCTGTGACCTTGTACCGACTTTTGTCGTGCTGTCACGGAGCTAACACCATGCAGACATCTCAGCTGAGAAGGTCTGTTCCAGAAGGCTCAGGGCTGGAAGACTTTACCTCCTTTTCACACTGTTTATGTAAGAGCTGAGTGAATGGTATCTTGTAAGGTGAATGCATAAAACTAGTTTAGGGATTTTTCTGGGATTCAGCATAGTTTCTAAGGGAAGTGTACACGTACCCTGGGACTACTCTGTACTTACTCACCTCCACAGGTCAGTGCAGAAGATAGATGTGGAAGATAGGTTACAGTTCAGTGCTAAACTTTTTTGGGCCTCGTGTGTGTGAAATTCAAGGAGTGAGGTGCACAGCCAGTCAAATGGGAGGTTTTGATTAAAATTCTGTTTCCTTATTCTATTCAGGATTAAAGGCAATCAGGCTCGTTCAGTTTATTGGTATTAGCCTGTAAAATGGAAAGTATTTTTATATTTTGATTATTTCATATTAACAAACTTTGTGGATTCAATCTGAGGTGCTGGAGCATGTCCAGAGAAGGGCAACGAAGCTGGTGAGGGGGCTGGAGCACAAGTCTTATGAGGAGCGGCTGAGGGAACTGGGGTTGTTCAGTCTGGAGAAGAGGAGGCTGAGGGGAGACCTTATGGCTCTCTAAAACTACCTGGAAGTGGGTGGTGGCGAGGAGGGTGTTGGCCTCTTCTCCCAAGTAACTAGCGATAGGACAAGAGGAAATGGCCTCAAGTTGCGCCAGGGGAGGTTGAGATTGGATATTAGGAAAAATCTCTTCACCGAGAGAGTGGTCAGGCATTGGAACAGGCTGCCCAGGGAGGTGGTGGAGTCGCCATCTCTGGAGGTGTTCAAGAAACGTGTGGATGTGGCGCTTCAGGACATGGTTTAGGGGACATGGTGGCACTGGATTAATGGTTGGCCTTGATGATCTTGAAGGTCCTTTCCAACCTAGTGATTCTGTGATTCTGTGATTCCCTAGCTGATTCCCTTCCCTCCTGTGCTGTGGAGGAAGTAAGACTTGGTGATAATAATAGGTCATTCTAATGTTAAAAATCTGTATGTAATTGAAGTTTAACACCAGTGCATCTGCCATAATTTTGGTCTTTAAAAGCTAGCTAGGTAATGCAACATTAACCAGCTTAATCATATTGACACTTCAGAGTCAAGGAACAATCATTGGAAACCTCTTGATTCCTAGGTGTAAGAAATCAGGAAAAGAAGGCAAGAGGCAAGTGTGGCTGAGTTGGGACCTGCTGGGCAAACTGAAAGATATGAAGGAAATGGTCAGGCAGTGGAAGGAGGGACAGGTGTCCTGGGAAGAGTACAGGGATGCTGCCCAGTTGTGTGGGGATGAGGTCAGGAGGGCCAAGGTGTGGCTGGAGCTGCACTTGGCAAGGGATGAAAAGAATAGCAATAAGAAGGGCTTCTACAGGTATGTCAGCTAGAAAAAGAAGGTAAAAGAAAACATGAACCCCTCTGATGAGCAAGACTGGCAGACTGGTAACAACAGACGAGGAGAAGGCTGAGGTACTCAACAACTTCTTTACCTCAGTCTTCACTGGCAATCTCTCTTCCCATACCTCTCGAGTGGGATGGACTGCAAGACAGGGACTGGAAGAGCAAAGTCCCTCCCACTGTAAGAGAAGATCAAGTCTGAGACCACCTGAGGAACCTGAATATACACAGGTCTATGGGATGCAAGACATCCCATCCTACAAGATGCATCCCAGAGTCGCGAAAGAATTTTCTGATGTAGTTGCCAAGCCACTCTCCATGACATGTGAAAAGTCATGGCAGTCAGGGGAAGTCCCTGGTGACTGGAAAAAGGGAAACATTGCACCCATTTTTAAAAAAGCTAGCAAAGGGGACCCTGGGAGATGCCAACCTGTCAACCTCACCTCTGTGCCTGGGAAGATCATGGAACAGATCCTCCTAGAAGCTATGCTAAAGTACCTGGAGGAGAGGGAGGTGATCTGGGACAGCCAGCATGGCTTCACCAAGGGCAACTTTGGGTTGGAAGGAACATTTAAAGGTCATCTAGTCCAACCGCCCCTTCCATGAGCAGGGACATCTTCAACTAGACCAGGTTGCTCAGACCCCCATCCAGTCTGATCTAGAATGATTCCAGGGATGGGACATCTACCACGTTTATAGGTAACCTGTGCCAGTTTTTCAACACTTAGGAGCCTTCTATGACGGAGTGACTACATCAGTGGAGAAGGGAAGAGCTATGGATGTTGTCTGTCTGGACTTGTGTAAGGCCTTTGACACAGTCCCCCCTAACATCCTTCTCTCTAGATTGGAGAGAGATGGATTTGATGGGCGGACTGTTGGGTAGATGAGGAATTGGTTGGATGGTTGAATCCAGAGTGTCCAGAGGTCAACGGCTCAATGTCCAGATGGAGATTGGTGACAAATGGTGTCCCTCAGGGGTCCATACTGGGACCAGTACTCTTTAATACCTTCATCAACAACATAGTGAGATCAAGGGCACCCTCAGCAAGTTTACAGATGACACCAAGCTGAGTGGTGTGGTTAACACACCTGAGGGACAGGACGCCATCCTGAGGGATCTGGCCAAGCTCAAGGAATGGGCCCATGTGAACATCATGAGGTTCAACATGGCCAAGTGCAGGGTCCTGCATCTGGGTCAGGGCAAACCCCAATATCAGTACAGCCTGGGGGATGATGGGATTGAGAGCAGCCCTGCTGAGAAGGACTTGGGGGCCCTGGCGGATGAAAAGCTGGACAGGAACCAGCAATGTGTGCTCGCAGCCCAGAAGGCCAATCACATCCTGGGCTGCATCCAAAACAGTGTGGCCAGCAGGTCGAGGGAGATGATTCTTCCCCTCTACTCTGCTCTTGTGAGGCCCCGCCTGGAGTCCTGCATCCAGCTCTGGAGCCCTCAGCACAGGAAAGACATGGACCTGTTGGAGTGGGTCCAGAGGACGGCCACCAAAATGATCTGGGGGATGGAACACATCTCCTATGCGGACAGGCTGAGAGAGTTGGGTTTGTTCAGCCTGCAGAAGAGAAGGCTCTGGAGAGACCTTATTGCAGCATTTCAGTACTTAAAGGGGGCTTATAAGAAAGATGGGGACAGACTTTTTAGCAGGGTCTGTTGCGATAGGACAAGGGGTAATGGTTTTAAACTAAAAGAGAGCAGATTTAGACTAGATCTAAAGAAGAAACTTTTCACTATGAGGGTGTTGAAAAACTGGCACAGGTTACCTATAAACGTGGTAGATGCCCCATCCCTGGAATCATTCTAGATCAGACTGGATGGGGGTCTGAGCAACCTGGTCTAGTTGAAGATGTCCCTGCTCATGGAAGGGGCGGTTGGACTAGATGACCTTTAAATGTTCCTTCCAACCTAAAGTTTTCATGATTCTATGATTACATAAATCACAGTTACATATTTTAAGATTAAATGAATTGCACTGTGGAGGGGCCTATTTGTATCCTGTTGCAAAGGGAACTTTTATGAGTAGCTCAGATGTTAATTGTTAGTATTTAGGTGTTTGATGCTGGTTGAGTTTAGTTTGGTTTTACATAATGGGGGCAGGAGCAGTATGGAATATTTTTATAATATTGATTTGCTGATGCATGACAACAATCATTTCCTTTCCTATTAAGCAGAAGAATAATAAAAACAGTTTAGTTCAGCAAGTCTCTGAAGTGTGTGTCAAACTTCAGCTTAACCTTCAGTGTACAGTACTTGTCACAGTGAAGTACTGAGTGAAAGAAAGTTTCCTGGTTAAGGGGAATTCCCTTCGTAGGTATATCTCTTGAATCTTTGCCTCTGCATTCCTACCTAGAGTATCAATGCACTAGGAGTGGCTGGGGAGGATGCACAGCAGGTCAGGAAGAATATGGAAAGTCATGGTGGTCTGTTGCTCTTGCCACTGGTATAGCACATTGGCAGAATGCCTAGAGGTGCTCCATAATACCTTTAGGGCTATATCTATAATGTGTGTTTGCACTTGGTCTCCAAGGCAGCTGGACTCAGGCTGGCCCTGATTCAAAAGCCATGTGACTGCATTCACAACACAGCACCAGTCCTGAGCTCTGTTTCTCAGAAGGGTTCATTAGCAAGTGTAGCATTGCACTGTCAGCAGTTACGTAGATTTTAGTTTGCATGTAACTCACAAGATGTGAGCTCATGTCTGCTCAGAGCATGGTGGGTACACCTCATTGTGCCTGTAATATGCCAGATAGATATTTTCCAAGTAGTCCCAGGAGTACTAAACACTGTAATGCTGAGTAAAGTTCTGCTTCAATATAGTATGCGACTGGAGTAAACATCTTTCTGAGTTGCTTTGTTCATATCTTTGAAATATAAGGGAATTTTAGAATCTCTATTTTTATATGCGGAAGGGGTACCAAGGGATACTTGCTCTTAGAAGCAGTAGCTCACATCAGCTCAGTTCTACACTTATGCATATGATTAGCTTCATTCATCTGAGTGGTCCCTTTCCAGTTCCATGGGACCACTCATGTGTGAAGACTATTCATACGTGTGAATATTTGCAGGACTGATGTTCATAACAAGGGTTCAAAGTTCACCTCTGAAAGCAGAATAAATGTTGAATCTCAGTAAAAGTATAGATCTGTGTCCTGACATTCATATGTACAAATTGATAAATACCACAGTGAAACACAGCTTTGACCAAGAAGGTAGGAAGAGAAGGAAGTGATAGTGATGGTAGCTCACCCAAGGGCTTGCCTCAAGGAAAAGCCTGAGGGCATATGAAATTTTCAAGAAGTCAGCATCAACAACTTTTTGCCTTCCAGAGATCATTATTGTTGTTGGATCACAGTTTGCGAGCCTGGATCTGAGGAAGGTCACATCATTTGCACAAAATCCACATTTCCTTGAAGTAGCATATAGTTAGTATAAAATATAAATGAAAGTCTGTACACACTGGATGCCATTTTGAAAAACTGAGCCATGCTGCTTTTTGCACCACAGAACTTTGGAAACAGAAATATTTTTAAAGCAACTTGTGAATGAATAGATGATACTGTGTCATTTGTCTCTTTGTTGCATTTCTTAATTAAACAATTAAGAAATTCTCTGGTAGTTTTCCTAAGAAAGAACAGGAACTGTAGAAATGAAACCTGTGTTGAGGGTGTTATCGATTCATTGGAGTTTATGAGGTTTTGAGGTTTAATTCCTTTTAAAATCATTTACTTCTTTTGCAGCCTCGTATGTAGCATGTATTTAAAAAAACACTGGAGCAATTGAATATCCAGGACATGCTTTCCAGCCTGTGCCATATCTAAGACATAAAATGCAAATGTTTCAAAAGCTATGTTAGTGCAACATAGTCTTCATTTATAATGACAAAGGGTTTTATGGTTTTTTATTTTTTATTCTTTCTGAGAGTGTTTCTAAGAGTTTTTCACTGGGACACAACTTGCCGGTCTACCGTTAGGAATAGTCTAGATCCATTTTTCATCATCTTCAGTCCTATGGCCAAAAGATGTCAAGAATGAATTTCTTGATGTATCACCTGCTGTGCTGTCAATACTCACTTTTCAGGGGAGTGTATTTGTTTACAAAGCGCTTACAAGACTGCTTCTGTGAAACAGGTTGTTCACAATTATCATTCAGGCTAATACATTCTGCAGAAATGGCAGGCAAAGCATCTGTACTCTGTGCTAAGTAGTTTTCTTGGTCATTTCCTCCCCCTTCAGGTATTTAACATTTTCTTGGCCTGGCCTATAGCTTTTCTCAGAAGGGCATGAGGGACACTTGCACTGCTTGAGCATTCAACATTAATGTTATAATTACACTTTTATATACCTCCCCTTTTTGTATCTCAGCCACAAAACACACAGATCTTTAATACCTTGTGTCTTGGAAATAAAAAAGAGTCTGACCATCACGTGTCCTTTCCAAAACTGCTTTACCACACAAAGAAAGCTCAGGAACATCTAATGCCTTGACAAAGAAGTGTTTTTTAATCCAAACAATTCTGTGAAGGACCTCCTGGCTGTTATTGCTGGAGGAAAGCTTTCTCTGGAGAATGTCATCTTGAGAGATTACATCTGTAAGCTTCATCACTAATGGGGCACCCATTTGCCTTAGCATTATTTTCATTGGTGCTTCATTTACTTTCTCCCGCTGTTCTTTGTTTATTGTCAAATATTCGTTTCACTTTGCCATTCCTACTTCATTTCTCAATTGGACGCTGTCTTCTACTTTCTCATCTGGTCTTAAAACGTACAGTTTAAAAGGAGTTGTGCATCAGATACATATGATACAATTTCTTTTCCCTGCTTCTTTTCCTTATCCCCCCAACATTAAGGGATGGGATTTTTGTTAAATCTTTTCTGGAGATATAGCTATCTGTATTATAAGAGGTGATAATGATCAGAATAAGATTTGTTTAATTTTGAAGACACAGTGTCTTTTTACCTATCCATTCTGTGGATCTCTTCTGAATGGAAGGAGGGGTGAAATTAGAGAACTGAGATGTAATTCTACAGATGTCACCACAAAGGCTGGAACTTCAAACACACACTGCATATATTGGAGGGTTTGTGTGTGCAGAATGTATTGCAATACATGCACACACCCAGACACACACACATATAGAGAGCAATATATAGGAATATAAATATCTATATATAAAAAGTATATATTATAAATGAATCATGCATCAGTTATACATTAATATGTATACCATATATAATAAACATAATTGGAATGAAAAGCTCTTATCAATCAGCATTTTGTAATGGTTATGTTGCCACTTACTATTTGGTTTGTTACCCAGATGCACTAATATCTATTAAAAAAAAAGGCCTGAAGTTATTTTTAAAATTCTTAGTGGAAAAATGAAGTATGATCATTGGACATCAAGGGTTCTCACTGTTACATTCAGTTTCTGTCACCTTCACTTCTGTTCAGTAATAACTTGTTCGATAGCAGTCCTACAGATATGAAGGGGACAGCTCACAGAGCAGGATATTATTTTCTCTGAGCAAAGCGGACAATATGTCCTTGACATACTAAATGTGACAGAATTCAGTGGGGCACCTGTTAAAAGAGACATAAGTTCACAGTCTGGAGCAGGTTTTCACATACTATTATGTAGCAGAAGATTAGCACCCCATGTAAAATCACTTCCAGCCATACAGTCTAAAATAAATATAAGGTTGTATATACAGTTTGCAGAGGTGAGTGCTGACCTATTTCTTTCGTGAGAAAATGTTACGTGATTGCTTGCACTTAGCAAGGTTGGGAAAATGGAACAATAATGGGTTGATCGGGCAGATATCTCAAAACGTATTTATGAAATGCCATTTAAGTTTTAAAATATATTTTCTGCTTGCTTTATGTTGCATATTATTTTAAGATCATGCAAGAAAGAAAGAATATAGTTGAAAATGTTCAAATCTCAAATGAAGAAGTCATTTGACATGAAGGGCTGTGTGCAGTGAAAACATTACCACAACATCCTGCAGGATACAAAAAGCAGACTAGCAGTAATTACAGTCCTGCAGGAAAATGTCAGTGTTTCTCATGCCTTTCTGATCAAGACTGTAGCATGACATCAGCAACCTGTGAAACAATGGGGTACCCATTTAATCTTACTTGGAAGAATGTAATGTTTATCAGCTCAGTCATATTCTCTATGCTTGCAAAACTCTTTGGTGTCCTACTATGATAGTCTCTGTGATAGAATCCTGGAGGAAGAATGTTTTTGTCATGCTCACGTGAACTATATGCTGAAGAGGAAAGAGAATGAAGTGGTAATACACTTAAGCATTCAAAAGTAAAAAGAAAATACTAAATTTAAGGTTCCAGGCATATGTGCTACACTGCAAGATTTAATTCTTGTCTCCTTCCATTGTGTAAATGAAGGATAAATCCTCTGACTTCATTAGAGCAACACCACATGAATCCACTACAGTATGAGAATCGAGTCTAAAGGATACAACTACCCCTTGTTTTGCATTATGGCTATTAATTAAAAAACAAAGAAGATTTTAAAGAATGTTACTGAATTATGGCCTTTAAGAACTGTCTTTCAGCTCCCAAAATGTTACTGCCCCAAGGAGTTCATAGTTATATATCAAATGGTGACTTTGTTCTTCAAATAATTTCTTTTAGGAATGATACTTGTCCTCTCTTTACCTGGAGAATTAACTTACATTAACTTATGTTATAGGAAACTGAGTCGCTTTACAAAATAGAGAGCTCAGGAAACACATTATAAAATTCAAGTCTCTTTCAGGAACATAATATTGTTCTGTGATTTATTTATGATTCTATCTTTTCATACCTGGCATGGCAATATAGAATATCATTTATTTACAGTTCAGTTGATCATGTTTATTGAGTAAGTGTATATTGCAAAAATACATTAAGATATGCATATATGGTGTATTGGCAAATGCAGTCCTAAGTCCTCAAAACACTGGTTCAGCTCAGCATGCATGAAAAAGCTTATCTTGAGTCGTATACTTAAGTTGATAGTTTCTGGGTAAGGCACTTAAAATGGGAATTAACTTTAAATAACTATTTAAATGTTCTGCTCAGTCAGAACCTTTTCCTTCTTTGAGTCTTCCCCTCCACCCCCATGCCTGCATCCACTGCCTGGAAAGCATCACAGAAGTATTACCCTGTGCTACAACTGGGAAAACTTCAGTCCACAGGTCAATTTGAAGAACATGGTGATATGAAGAAGTGCAATTACTAACTGCAATAAATAATAGAAAATACAGTCAGGCAGTAAAACCCATTAGGGATTATTTAAGTTTCAGTGCAATGAAAACACTGTAAACTGCCATAGATAAATGAATTCATTGGTTGTTGAGCCATGTTTACTTCAGATTAGTTCTGAAGCAAACAACAGTTTTTAACACTCTGGTCAAACTGTAAAAAATGAGAAATCATGTCTCAAAAGCACTTATTTCAAATACTAAAATAAAATCACAATGATGATTCTAACATATCCACTGAAAACAGTTCCTTAAAGAAGGATCCAATCTTGACAAAGTTAAACATGGGGTAATGGTTTTAAACCAAAAGGGGGTAGATTTAGACTAGATATGAAGTAGGAATTTTTCACAATGAAGGTGGTAAAACACTGGCACAGGTTGCCCAGAGAGATGGTAGATGCCCCATGCCTGGAAACGTTCAAGGTCAGACTGGACAGGGCTCTGAGCAAGCTGATCTAGTTGAAAATGTCCCTGGCCATTGCAGGGGGGTTGGACTACATCACCTTAAAAGGTCCCTTCCAACCCAAACTATTCTATGATTCTATGTGCTTAATTTAATTCATCTGCTTAAATATTTCACTAGATATCAGATGTTTTCTAAAACAAGGCCTAGGGAAGGTACATTAGGTTTGCCTATGCTACTCTCATCTGATTAGCTCTCAGTACAGTTCACTTCAGTAATTAAGATCTATCAGATAGAGCATTCCTATCAGAAAATAAGAAAAAGTACATCTGATCACCTTACCTGTGGACAACTGCAATGAAATATAAGCTTATCTTTTTAACCCACTGCATGAAGCCATTACAAGAATAAATCAGAACAAACTAGTGGCTAAAGTCTGCATGCTGTCCACAGTATGTTAGTAATTTGTTCAGCCATAAATGTCTCCAAAATCACAATTCTTCATATAAGATACTCAACAGCACTAAATAAAATAAGCCTATTGTTTATTGTTCCATTAAATTTTGTGTGTACCACAAAACAGACCTACTCTGCATGGGATTCTTGATTTAATTATGGGATGGTCTTTCAACCTTACCTCTAGAAATAGATACCTACCAACTTTTATGAGCATGATTTTCATATCTGCTAAAGTATTTGCACCTTTTACTGACTTCATCAGAAATTATGGGTGCCCACCACATCTGCAGGTTCAAATGATAAGAACCTGAGTGGATTAGAAACACTTACAGCTCACAAATTGTCATTTGTTACTATGCCACAACTCAGTGATCTCCAGACCCAGCAATTTGTGAAGGTAACATGCCATTATGGTCATCAGCTATCTGCATCCTCACACGTAGCCTGGCTTTGTACTACGATGTACACATCAAGCAAGTCATTATTTTAATTACAATTAATTTGTGAAGTTGCAGATTTTCAGGCCAGAAGGAACCTTTCTAATCAAATAATCTGACTACTTGTGTAATACAGATGATACATTTACCCAGAAATTTCTGCATTAGACTCAAATTTTTGTTTAAGCTCAAGAGTAGCTTCTGGAAAAAAATCTAATAAAACTTGTATATGACTGGAAATAATACCATCATGTGGCATGCCACTTCTAAATGCATTCTGACTTACCTTCATGTCTACACCAATATTATTAAGTCAGTCATCACACTGTCTCTGCTAACCTATTACGTATTGCTTCATTTACTTACAGGCATCATTTAATTACCCCATATACGATGCACAACCCAATGCTAATGGCATTCTAGGATACACCCGTCTGATTATCTCCTCTATATTTTTAAGTCAGTTTCTCTTTATAATTCAATGCTTCTGCATTTGCAAAAAACAATAATCTTCCCTTTCATCTTTCCAGAACTTTGCTTTGTATGTTTCAGGTAGATACACAGTCATCATTAATAAACAACTGAACATCTTTGCTTATGGTAAATAGGTTCTGCCAATTCTGTAAGCCAATCAATTCACTGTGCAGAAGTGATAGATACTAAATTCCCCATGTCATCAAACTTACATAATAAATGCACTTGCTTAAATCTTGTGTGCCTATGTTGCACACAAATAGCATAGCATAGGTTACTGGATTAGCTTTACTGGTAAAATACAGCTAAATTAAGTGTTATAATAAGAAAAATGCTTATACTGTAAAGCATTTTCTTAACAAAGCAATCTCTTGTCTGATTTAGACCAGTCTCTGGTCACAAGGAGAAAAATAGGGAATAAAATTTCTTCTTCGAAGCCAAAATCGTACTGATAAGGAATTACTCAAACTTCAGTGACAGTATACCAACAGATGAAGTAATATACATTCAGTGAATACAATTGAAGTCTGGCAGTTCACTTATTGCTCAAAATGAAAAAATATGTTTATACTGTGGATAGGTGTACCATTTGCGATGGCAAATCATTAAAATTGTTTGGATTGCAGCTACTGTGCTGCACTGCACTAAGGTTATCAGCCAATTTTACAAACTTATTTGCCACACCTTTCTACTTCCTGTATCAGTGTGTAAACTTTTGGACTTGGGAGCACTTTTCATCTCCTGGGTTGGGGGTTTGCCATGAATACCTCTCATCTCCATGCTGGGCCCAAAACTCTGGGACACAGTATTTCCCTTTATCTCGGCAAACTTCTGGTTTCCATAGAAAGGAAACTGAAATATATGATTTGGGGAAAAAAAACGACCAACAATAAAAAATTTATACACTCTGATTGTGTTCCAAAGTCCATGAAGTCTTCCCTTGGTGAGAACTATTATCAACCAGGTAAGCCGCATTAGTTCAAGCTGTTCATAGGACAGTACAGGCTGGAAGGGACCTCAAGAGGTCTCTAGTTCAAACTCCTGCTCAGAGAAGAGTAAGCTGCAAGGACAGACACGTTAATCAGGACTTTAGTCAATTTGGTCTTTAAAATCAATGAGCAGCAAGATTGTACATCCTCCTTGGGCATATCCTTATCATGAAACAGTTTCTTCTCATATCTGGTCATACATTTGCTGTTTCAGCTAATTCCTGTTGTCTCTTGTTATCCAGTGCTCCACTGTATGGGGCCTGGCTCCATCTTCTTGATGACCTTCCTGTAGGTGCTGTAGGACTGCTGTTTTCTCCCCCTGAAGCCATTCCTGCCCCAGGATGAGCAAGCCCAGCTCCCTCAGCCTCCTCTGACAAGGCAAATACTGCAGCTGCCAGTCAACATGGCGTTCCTGTGCTGAACTCAGTCCAGTTTATTAGTGTCTCCCCTATTGGAAGGGCCACACTGGGCAGATACACAGTACTCAAGAAACAGCCCAGTGAGTACTGAGTACAGGGAGATAATCAGTTCCCTAATTGACAGGCCATGCCACAAAAGTCTGGGATGCCATTGGCCTTCTTTGCTGCCAGGGCACTCTGCTGTCCCATGTTCAACTTGATGTCTGCCAGGACCTCCAGGGTTTCCTCTGCAGAGCTGTCCCCCATCCCAGTCTGTATCATTGCAAGGGGCTCTTCCTTGCAGAAAAGATGGAAGGATTTGCATTTGTCCTTGAAGGCAAATGAATTTCTTAAGGCTACTCTGAGCCCATTCCTCCAGCAGGCCTAGGCCTTTCTGGATGGCAGCCATGCTCTCAAGTATATTGGCAGTTCCCCTCTATTTGATTCCATCTGCAAACCTGATAAGAGTACACTCCATCCCATTAACCACAATCAGGTGATTTGGTAGGTGTTGTGTGAAAGAATGAGACAGAGAGAAAACATGCCCAACTTTCCCATTCCTTCTGCTCAGTTGTCACAAGCATCCCTACAGACTGATGATAGAAAACAGTTGTATTCACAGCGGGCAGTACAGTGTTGGTTATGCAAATGAAGGCTACCCTTTCGCCATTTTCTCTACGTTTCAGAGACTTACCATGGACAGGAAGCAGTTTGGCATTACTTTGAGAAAAGAAATGAATGAACAAGGTGTTCAACATGGCTTCTTTGCATCTAGTAGCCAAATAATCAAGATTATTTGTTTCTTTGCAGATCATTATTTTTGCATATGCGTTCAACTGGTTGAGCTATATACTTTTGCTGTTTTCCTTAAGCCAAGCATCATGCCTGTCCTAGCCTTTGTTCTGAGTTAAATGAGCTCTCCTGTGCTTAATTTCCAAAAATCGACAGCTAATGTCAAGGGAGGTACCATTGTTTTGTCTTGATTTGGTATTCTGTTAAGGGCTTTAAAGAATAAATTGTTGCTTCTGTGGGTGTGACCAGATAGAGAAATGCAAATCTAGTTGTTTGTCTTAATTCCAAAGTAATTTATGTATGCATCCAAAATTTGTGAGTGCTTGTGGTAATTATTATAATTTCCACTAGGGCAGGTTGTGGCAAATCAGTATTCTAGAGAAATCTGATCATAAACACCTATGAGTTATCAGCATACTCTTAGTAACATCACTCATGCACACGGAGTTAATTCTTGACTGAACCCATAGGGTTGCAAATGGTACTAAACCGTCTTTAAAACTATGCATAGAATATGGCACATCTTTTGTAAATTTATTGTAAATATTTGACACATGCCAAAAGTTCTAGTACTTTCAGATCTAGTGATAACTCAGGTAAAACATGTATCTGGAAATGGTTCATACAAGAAAACTTAGGACCTTTTGAGATCAGATAGCTGAAAGAATATGTGTCACATACTAGATCAACTTTTGTAGTCCAGAAAGAAGAAGGAAAGAAATGTAAGTTCACAAACAGTTTCTTCATTCTGCAAAACATGTCAGTACTTCAGGCATATGAGTTGTCCTACTAAAGTGTGGAACATGCTTCATTGATAAAGATTTGATACAGTGATGAGAAAAAAGACCATTGCAAAACATCCCAATGGAAGAAACAAAATTCTCTTGTTAGTATGCAGGGCCATAAAGAGAGGACAAATCTAATTCTGTTCTCTGTATCAGGAAAGGAGATTTTTAGAAGCTAAGAAGTGTGAAGTACAAGGAGGAGCAAGCTCAGATCACTTTATAGATCCAGTGCTCAGCTGGTGCTTACAAGGGCAAATATTGGAGCTGGGGCTGCCGAGGTAGTGACATCATTACGACATGTTCTTATCATTCTATACCTAGAACAGCTCCATGAAATATGCTTGGTCAGTAGTCAGACTATCTGGCACACATATGTTGCTTGATCCTTTCAAAAATCCCTAACAATTTATGTATCAATGCCTTTCTCAAAATGAGAAATTTTGCCACCTAAATACTGTGCTGAGTTCTCACAAACTGGATAATTGCATGTCTTTCCCAAAACCATGTGTAAAATAAAAATTACCTTAGTGAACTGCTTCTTACACCTGAACATTACTATAAGCAACTTATATTACAGGAGCAGATGGAGGTTAAATCAAGAAGGTATTGCATTGTGCCAGGCCTTATAAAGCAGAGTACAACACAGTTCCTGCTCCAAAGAATTTACTGACTAAAAGACAAGATGTAACTGGTACATGCAACCAGCAGGCAGTAGGAAAGAGAAAGTAAACGCAGGTTTTCAGTATAGATGAGATGCTTGAATTTTCTATAAATCTTTTTATTTAGTCTAATCATGGTAAGATTTGTAAGTGGCTTAGACAGAGGAACAAAAACCAAACAACAAAAAACCAGCAACAACAGATAACAGCTTTCTTTTTTCTTTTTTTTTTTCATAACTCATCGTTAGTAAGAAAAATATAGACATTTATTAGACATTTAAGCATTTGGTCTTTACCATATCAAGTTAGAAATCAAAAGGGAAATGTATTTGCAGTGTTATCACATAAGTCTCCATCGCTAAAAGTAGAAGAGCTGGCAATTTTAACAGTAACATTGCTATATCTACATGCTGGAATGACTCACATTGCACTTAACAAAGTGTAGTTGAATTTCTTTGCAGTATTTTTCAAAACCTGCAAGTCAATTAAGAAATGAGGAATGGATTAGTCTAAATTATAATACAGATAGAATGTCCATTGATTGCAATGACTTCAGTGAATTCATGAACTATAATTTGAGGTCCTCCTAGAGCAAACATGTCAGATATTCTGCAGGTTGGAATAAGACACGTTTCATACTCTAAAATACTGCTGTGGTGTTGGGAGTCTTCTCTTCTCTCCTTCCAAACAAACCTTTCCAATACGCAGATAATCCGAATGCTGTTTTGAACACCTGAATTATCAGTACTGATTTAAACAAAAATCTTGTTAGAAAACTTTTTCATTTCCTTTAACTCTAGGTTGCTAATCCTTTTTGGACTGGATCAGAGACAGCAATCACTCTTACCAATTCTGTACTTACTAGTACTTCTGGTACTGTTCTTGCTTGATATAAAGCACACAGAGAGATTAAATGATGGAATGATATGTGCATATTTTTTTTGTATTGTTAAACTTTGATAAAGTTCTTGGATAGAACATGGATTGGATTGCTTTAAGCCAATTCTCCTATTCTTCCACCTAAGTAAAATTTAGAAGCTATGAGCTAAGATGCTGAAGTTCTACATTAACATTGGTACATAAAACTTTTTTAGAGAAGTTCCCACATTCACCTTGTAAGAAGAGGCATTAAATTGAAATCTGCCTACCCATACTGCAGTTTTATGTGCTGTAGGTGTTATATCTGCAGTGTAGAAGGTCATTACTAAAATTAGAAAGTGAACCCAGGATCCCAGTTTTATCTTTACTCAGTGAAGCAAGTTTTACTGGATGGGAATTTCCGAGAGATAGAGGACCTTAATAGCTACAGCTGTATCTGTTCTTATGTAAAACATGATTACAGTATACCAACATTAAGAATATTAGCTTAGAAAGTGTTTTGAATACACTGATTATAAAAAGGAGCTACTAAAATATATCCTATTTCCATTTTAACTAGATTGCCATTTCACAACTTGACCTGAACAAGGACAGCATGTTTGCAACCCCACTTTCAGAGGAAAACCTATCACACATTAAATCTTAATATGTTCTAGTTTTCTTCAGCAATGGAGTGACCCACTGGTTATTTGAGCAAGTAGAACTGAATTATATCAGCACAGATATACCAGCAAGAACACTGAGGACTACTTTAACCCCTTCAATGTTACCTGTAATTAAACAAATAATCACTGTAAAAGGTTATGGGATGTTCTGAATGGAACTCATCCTGAATAGCTTTACATGCCTGTGATACCAATGATTAAATGTGAGCAAGAAATTAACTCTCCTATTAGAACAAGTGGAAAGGAGCTGGTGTTTTGCAGACATTTCTAGATGTCTGCTTTATGATGAATCTTTTTTTAGCGACATCTGAAGGAAGGTTGAGGTACATCTCACATACTATGGATCTTTTTCACCCTGCTCGGGTGCAAAAGACAATGGAAAATGTTGCAAGTTCATAAAATATAGTCTTATTCACTAAATGTAAAGGAGACTAGGATTTCCCAGTAGCATACTTAGAAATAATAAATGCTATTGCAGCAATGGGAATATCTTCACTCTACGTCAGTAAACCTCACAGCTTCAGGATGCAGCTGTTGCCTACATTTTGCTCTTCAGCCATCATCTTCTCTAAGCTAAAAGGAGACAACCTAACAAGAATCACTAAAAAAAAGAATCAAATTTATTTCTCTACATATTGTCTTGTGAAAGTACAATTCCTCTTAGTGTAGGAACTATACATTAATATAAAGTTTAACGTTAACTTCATTGAAACTTGATTGTGCTGAATTGGATATGACCTTCATCTATCACAGTTCTTAAATATGTTTGATTTTAAATTAGAAAATATTATCCTTGAGTTCAGGGGCATTATTTACACTCTTAAACAAGTTCACATATGCTTTGTACGTTTCGGCCCGTTTCAGAGCACAGAATCTAAAGGATAAAACCAGGCAAAAGTTTGTTACTTTTCCATGAACCTAACCTCTGCTCTATCAGTTGCTTAGGTAATGGAATGATCAATAACTATTTAAAGTTTTACCTAGGTTAATCATTACATAGAAACAAGTTGCAGATTAAGTGAAATGCCTGCCTGAGGTATGTGCCTGCACTTTTCACACAGCTAGAGATAAACCTTCAACTGTGACATTTAAATTAGTGAACCTAAGTTGAGAATAAACAGTTCTGTAAGTGGAAAGCTTTTTCTAACACTTCCCACCCTTCCTCAAATACAACAACAGTAAAGCTTATCTCATAGGCTTATCATATAGGCATTTTTTTTTTTCAAGTTAGGAGATCTTTACACCGCTAGAAACAGGTTCTCCTTATGTAATTAAAATTTATTTTAAAACTCTGTTAAAACATTCAATTACTTTCTATTTTCATTGCGATGTCAGAATTTGTTCTGTTTTCTTCTCATGTTCATCCTTAAGAATCAAATTTCCTGATTATTAACATCTAATATATTTTGAATTTTTGAATTTTGTCCCACTTAGAGCTTTTATTATTCAGTAACGTAATTTCCTAGCTATTGCTGTCTTACCTTGTTTATGAGTCTCTTAAATTCTTTGGAAGAGAGAATATAACACGCTAAATAAAATCTATGGCATCATTATGCAAATGTCTATATAATATGATATCACAGTCCGCTCTAGAATTCACAGCAGGTCAAACACAGAAATCTGAGAAATATTTACCATGAACAGAATTATGTTAGGTAATGACACAACATGGATTAGATTGTCTCGCCTGTTCGGATGAGAATGTTTTAGTCGGAGCAATCTTTAGTGCCAGTCTTTTTCAGGATGTTATAACTTGGCTTTCGTTACATTTATTTTCCGTTTGCCTGTTACAAAAGGAAAAGTATCAAGTAAAACAGAGAAGAACAGGAACAAAAACTACACCTCAGCCTCAGGACCTTCAAGGATAGTTTGCATATTTGTCATTTGGCCTGCCCTGCATTCTTCAGGTACAGGGGTCTAAATCCTAAAACGGATGAGGCACTAACTAATAGAATCAAGGGCTTGCTTAACAATTCTTAGGCTTTGGCCACTATTAAAATGTGAATAACAAATAGACTCTTGACTGCAAATCTGTTCAGGGATGATCTCCCTTCATCTGCATGGCACTGAAATGAAGAACTCTTTGAAGGGCTTATACCCTCTGTTCTTGGGTCTCCTACAGGACAGAAACAACAGAGAAAAAAGTGGATGGACTTTTCTAAGGAGTAGGAATGAGCTCTAGCAGATTCAGGAAGAGAGGTGACAAATAAAAATTGACACTCTCAGGGACACTACCATTATTTTATTCATGGAACATCTGGGACTGTATGTCTAGTGCAGCAGCAAGAACAAGAAATGTTAATTGAACGATCAGTCATGGTTCCCACCAAGTCACGCTAGCAAAGACATTGTGGGATAGCAGCACAGGCTTCTGAAGGTCAGCTGAGAAGTGTGAGGTAGCCTTATTTTCTTCCTTCTCAAGGATTATCTAAGCTTGGTGGTGATTTTAATGGCTTAAAATAGGTGAGAACAAATAAAACAACAAAGCAGAGAAACTCCATGAACAATACTCAGTGAATTGGTTTTCATCTGTTTTCTTCTGTGGCTTTTACCACAGCTCAGGATAATAGGTGTCCCTATTTTTTATTTACAAATGTAGACAAATCTAGAAAATCTGTAGGCATTTGGTAGGCAGTCAGTACTATTGAAAAATGTCTCATGTCAGTAGAGGTTTTCATGATGATTTCAATAGGAACAGGTCTCTAATGACATTTAACATTTTTCCTATATGGTTTGCAGAATGCAGATACTTTTCCTTTATTCTGAAATGGTTTTTGAAATTTGTGGCATTTGACATTTTCTGAATTTAGCAGGAAAACCCAACTGCCTTTCCTGTTTAAAACAAAAATGTTGAAGTCATTCGTCTTTGATCTTATTAACAACTTCCATACAGTGTAAGGACACTATCCTTTCTAAAAAGCAGAATGATTAAAGTTTGTATGCACCTAGCAGATAAGAGATTGAGATTCAAATATAGAGTCTGTTTGATCTGAGACAGTCACTGAACCTGAAGTTCCTGTCTGAAATGTATTGTACTAACTGTGTCAAAAAAGTTCTGACACGAACTTTTTCTAAACTCTTCCTATGGGCACAGAAATTTCAATGAACAAAAAATGATTAGAAGATTTTCCTGAAGATTTCAATTATTTATGGAGTGTGAAACAACATGAATAGAAGAAATTTTGCAAACCAGAATATCTTGCAGTTTTTTCATTTGGACACTCTGGTTGCAAAGTGAGATTTTAATTTCTCTCAAAAAAAGGGTCAAAAAAAGATGACATTTGAACTTTTGAATATATGGATATTGAATATATGATATATTGAATATATCTCCAGTATAAGATTTCTACAAGTCCATTGACAAATATTAATCACAATTCAGATAAAATCATGGGTTAGGAATCTTAAATTTGAATCTTAGATCTGATGTTAGAATGGTAGCTACCAGCATAAAATGGTCAAGTGGACTCACATATCTGAGGCTCAATTTCTCAGTTTGTAAAACTGAGATAATAATTCCAGTCTCCTTTGTAGAGTGTGTTGAGATTACTGGATGAATACACCAGTTTGTTGCTTTTTTTTAAAACTACTGTATTTCTGCTAGATTTATCATCCCCAATATATTATTTGTAGGTGTCCTACTGCTTTCATGTAAACTATGTTAGCCTGCCTCACCTCTGTTTAATGATCGTATATTTTCCCCACAAAATAACAGATCTTAGAAACTGAGGAAAACAAAGGAAAAAAATGAGTTGAATAAGCTTCTCCTTCTGCCCAGCACTCTAGTTTAAGCTTTTGCTTAAACTTTGCATTCTATTTATTTATTTAGTGTTTTCCAGGAGAGACCCCCAGGCACAAAAGCATGAATAAAGCCCGTTCAAGAAGTACAGATTCCTCATGTTTTGTTCCACTGGTTCATTTGCCATCATGTCACATACTCATCTAGATGGTTATAGGCATTCTGCCATGGTTTCCTTTTCCTTGGAGGCCTTGATAACTGACACAGTAAGGAATGCTCTAAAACCCACAAAAATAGGATGCCTGCACTTATACCCAAAGTACCAGAGACACTGCTTTGATATCTCTACATGTGTCCATAAACATGTATATCAAATGGCAACTTAAAATCCTACATACTAATGGTGTCTCAGAAATATAATAAAAATATATCTTGATGTACCTTCTGTCTTCAGCAGACACATGCATGATATTCACTGTCACTAATATATACCCTATATAGGCCACATATACAATATTGCAATTTTTCCTTATACAAATCATTCTTGGCCATAGTGCAGGAAGTGCCATAGTCCAGGACTATGGTAGTTTGCATGTGGCTTCCCTGTCATGGGCCCTAAGTCTGCTTGGTAGTATGAAAATTGATCATTTCCTACCTAATTGCCTTGATGCAAGAGAACAGCTGTAGCCTTATTTCAACACAGTAATATAGATATAATCTCAGAGTCTCACTCATTTCAGTAGGAATCCACACAAATATAAGAAGTAGAGAGCAGTTTTTGCAGGACCAGAGCCCAAACTGCTCAAATATTTGCAAAAATTATTCTTAGCAAATTGTTCAGTTAATGCTTGCTACTATTCTTCAAATATATTACTTAATGAACAGTATTTAATTAAGCACATTTGCATACAAATGAGGTTATTTTAAATAATTTATTCAATGCATAGAAGACAACTTCACTAAATAATATATCCAGTGCAAAAAATGTCCATCCAGTCCTCACGATAACCATTTCTCATGCTTCAGTACTTCATCCACGGGCCAATACTGCTACGAAGTCCCCATCACAGGTAATTAGCTGGCCACCGATTCATCTGACTTCCCCTATCAAACTTCGTTTGCTTTTTGCAGCAATTTGTCTATCTTGCAGCTGTAATAAGGCAATGGTTTATATTCAGCAGGTACAGAGTTTAAGAACAAGTTATCAGTATATTAGTTGAACTTAGTGTGAGGGTCAACAGCTTACTGTTGCTTTTCCAACAGTTTGTATTTGCTCATCTCCTGGCATGGTTCTACCAAGTGTGCTACAGCTTTAACGCCAACAACTGTGCAATTCAATGCCAAAGTGATATTTGTCATAAAGGTTTTATAATGGTTTGTGTGTCTGGCCTAACTTGTCTAGAAAAAACCCCCACAGCTGATTAAAAAAAATAATCATACAATAAGCACCAGCTCTGTATTAGCAAAAATTTATACATAAGATCAGTTATAATCCCATTAGTGAAACCGATTAATTTTGTATTATTATATAAGTTAATAGCTCATCTTTATTGTTGTTATTGACTACTTACATTACAATAGCACCAAGGTGTTTATCAGAATCATAGTTTATAAAGCATAATATAAACACTTTTTTAAGGGCTTGCTGTTTGATTTAGCCTCAGACTACTTCAGCTTTTCATAGAACCTGGTATTCTGAATGATATTTTAAAATTGCTTCAGTGGCTGGCTATGAATATTTGCCTGAACTCTGGACATTATTGCATGGAAGCGCAAAATCCGTTTCATAGGACTTCTCAGTGAACTGGAGCTCAGGATATTTCTATGGTTATTTACTCTTCATGTGAGCACATCAAAAATTCTTTAAAGCAGACTTTGTCTTTATCTACTGTAAACCAATATATTTCAATCAGTCTTTCTCAAATATGGACATGTTCTATTTTTGTTTCTGGGGATGAAATAGCCCATAGTGTCTGGACTCAGATTCAAGTTATCTAAACTACAAATAGAGACTGAGGTTTCTAACAAAATATTGGGAACATGCCTGACTAATTCATACTACCTTACCAATCGGCATACCAGAAACTTCATGTGTTTCCAAGACAAGGCTGTGATTTTACTAAATGTCTCCATCATCCTGTTCTTATGTTTACAGATTCTAGTTATCTTATATACTTTCTGTTCTCAAGCCACTCTTTATTACTTATTAATATCTCTTTACAGGGCATTTATAGTATTTCTCTTCATGCTGCAGCCCACAGCCTGCGCAAGGACTTCTGTAGCCCAATAGCACAAGGGCAAGGGGAATCTTCCCAGGATGGCAGCTGCACAGTTTCCTTCATGAGAAGTCACTGCTCTTGTGCCTATGAGTCCTTCCAAACCAGATGCCCTCCCTCATCTCCGCAGCACTGGCAGAACACCTTCTTAATGTTTTGTTTATTAAAATCTGACTTCACAAAACTGCTGAAGTGTCTGTGATCACTCTAGGAAATGTTTGCTTCACGTAACTGTTGGTTTTGTCTACACTGATCAACAGATTTGCAAGGCTGATGTGCCGACCGGGGAGTTTTGATGACTCCTACCAACACGAGTGAAGTTTTAACCACTCCTAACTTTCTGCTCCCATAGCAGAGTCAATAAAACCTGTTCACACCACAGCAATGCCTGAGCGCAGGCTGAAGCTATATCTGAAGCCATTACTGGGGGTTAGTTTGAGCTAATTGGGTTATGAGCTACAATGGCTAAGGTGCCGACATCCATTTCTTTTTTCAAAGGGTGTTACTGATGCAGAAACCTCTGGGAGACCAATATAAAAAGCTGAGAGCAGAAACATAACAACTCTGTACCTAAATCCAGCAATGTTTGTATGTCAGGGTCCTTAGATTTACAGCTGAGCCTTTAGAAATAAAGCAGAAAAGTTTTTCCTATAACTAGTCCTTTCAGAATGCATGCACAAAATCAAAGAAATTAAATGGAACAGTGTTCATTTAGAGCAATCCAAAATATTGTCATTCCACCGTGGATATAATAAGAAAGTAATTTAACTAATAATTATATCCTGTCAAGGACAGGATACTTTCAGGAGCTAAATTCTTTACTTTACTGCATACTTATGTAGGCAGAATTATTATTTTATTGATGTTGTTTAGAATGATTACCTAGGCTAAGCATTTTGTGCTTTTGGCATTTATCTTTCGCTTGTTATGCTAAATGTAATGGTGTATCTTCTGCCATGTATGCATTGTACTCTACAATTTGTGATGCTTTCAACGTTACTGTTGTGGCTTATTACAAAGAATAAAGAATATAAAACAGTTCCCAGAGTTGTATGTAATAATTAAAGCTTATTCAGGAAGGTATAGACTTTCCAAGCATATTCTCTGTCTTGCAAATCGTGCAAGTACCTCCCTCTATCAGAAAGCTACTTTTACTGAATTATTATACTTTGTTCATAACATCAGACTTAGAAAATACAATGTTGCAGCTCTTAGGATTGAGTTTGCCGCAGAGTATTTGACTTCTCACTAGAATTAATATTAGAACAAACAATATCTCATCACATTTTTGGCCATGCTGCAAAATCAGTGTGTCTTGCAGATCCTTTGCAAAACAATGTAAACCATAATGTCTTGATCTGTTTACAGTGCTCTCCATTGGTTAGACTGATGCTCCCAGGATCTCTTTTTCCTTCACATAGCTAAGGAAATGAGAGAGGTGAAACAGTTGAAAATATAAGCTTGGTTGTCTGAAATCAGAAATAATTTTTCCATTTACTTTCATGGGTTTTGTATCTCACCTTGGACCAGCTACATGTCCAGTATTTCAGAGAAAAAAAGATATTCAGTTCTATATTTTTTAACATTAGCACTAGATTTATTCAAATAATTTGTTCAGACTTGTAGTCATTAAGGGTTTTGGTCTACAAATAACAGAAATACCTAGGGATATAAATTCTATTAGCTAACTGCAGCATTAAAGAGACCAGTTTCTTATTCATTGGCCATGATTCAAAAATAACTATCAGAACCTACAGAAGCTCGCTTGATTCATGCCCCTACCTGCTCTCTGCATGGTCTTCCTTCCCTGTTTCCTGCCTACCTTCACCCTTTACTGCTTTCCTTCCTTCTCTTCTCCCTTCCTTCCCTCCTTCATTTCATAGAATCATCATAGAATCATAGAACAGTTTGGGTTGGAAGGGACCTTTTAAGGTCATCTAGTCCAAACCCCCTGCAATGAGCAGGGACATCTTCAACTAGATCAGGTTGCTCAGAGTCCCATCCAACCTGATCTTGAAGGTTTCCAAGGTTAGGCCTTTTACCACCTCTCTGGGCAAGTTGTGCCATTGTTTCACCACCCTCATGGTGAAAAATTCCTTCCTCATCTCTCTAGTCTAAATCTGCCCTCTTTTAGTTTAAAACCATTACCCCTTGTCCTATCGCAACAAGCCCTGCGGAAACATCTGTCCCCATCTTTTGTAAGAAAGCCACCTTTAAGTATTGGTCTCCCTGGAGCCTTCTCTTCTGCAGGCTGAACAACCCCAACTCTCTCAGCCTGTCCTCAGAGGAGAGGTGTTCCATCCCTCTGAGCATTTTTGTGGCCTCCTCTGGACCCGCTCCAACAGGTCCATGTCTTTCCTGTGCTGAGGGCTCCAGAGCTGGATGCAGGACTCCAGGTGGGGTCTCAGCAGAGTGGAGTAGAAGGGCAGAATCTCCTCCCTCGACCTGCTGGCCACGCTTCTTTGGATGCAGCCCAGGATACGACTGGCCTTCTGGGTTTTCCACCTTTCTGTCTTCACGCCTTCCTTCCTTCCTTCCTTCCTTCCTTTCTTCTTTCTTAGCTTCCTTTTCTTCTTTTTTAAATTTCAGTCAGATTAGAATGAGTAAAGAAGTTGTGATTTTTTTTATTTTTGTGTCTGAAGATAATACTGTTCAAGGAATAGTATATTACAGCTCTAATCCAGAGTCTACATCTTGGCAGGCAAATCTGTTCTATATAGCTCAGGAGTGTGTGTCTCATTATACTCAGCTGAGAATATTGGTGTCTCAGTTATGATAAAGCTTGCGATGAAACCAGATTACCCTTAAATTGGACTTATTCTGTTAGGAAAATGTTTAAAAAATAACAGGTAGAGGCATAATTTTATAGCATTTTCATCACAGTATAATAAGAAAGAAAAAGTATTTCTACACTTCAACTGGTTTAGAGTTTTGTTTCTGTAATCCAAACATAATTTCATCTTCTTGCTCAAAATGCAATGGGCCAGACTTATAGTGGTGCAAACTGATTTCCCTACTGAAAAGATACTATATTTTTTTCAGTTAGTTTGTAAGAAAAGGCTGAAGAAAAATGTGATTAGGAAAAAGAAGTAAAAATAAACCAATATTGTAGTAACTATTGATCATCCTCTCATATTTAATCTCTGCCAGTATAGATTACAAAGCATACAACAACAAAGAAAGTTAACATATTGCATTTATAACCATATACTGAGTATATTTCACAATCTGTTGAGCACATTGAAAAATATTTGGAAACCATTCAAGCTTTTATAAAAATTGATATATCTCTCATTAATATTTTGAAGATGTCAGCCATTTAATAGAAAGTAATCTGCCAAGGGAGATAGCTGGTGTACTGCTGTGTGTCAGAACAAACATGATTAACATTGTGCCAGATGCACGTGCTCACAAACTCCCATGAGGGACTGGAGAAGTAAACCTTCCAGTCAATTATTGAAATTGGAAGTTTCCTTCCTTCCTTCCTTCCTTCCTTCCTTCCTTCCTTCCTTCCTTCCTTCCCTCACTTCATTTTTCTTAGCTTCCTTTTCTTCTTTTTTAAATTTCAGTCAGATTAGAATGAGTAAAGAAGTTGTGATTTTTTTTATTTTTGTGTCTGAAGATAATACTGTTCAAGGAATAGTATATTACAGCTCTAATCCAGAGTCTACATCTTGGCAGGCAAATCTGTTCTATATAGCTCAGGAGTGTGTGTCTCATTATACTCAGCTGAGAATATTGGTGTCTCAGTTATGATAAAGCTTGCGATGAAACCAGATTACCCTTAAATTGGACTTATTCTGTTAGGAAAATGTTTAAAAAATAACAGGTAGAGGCATAATTTTATAGCATTTTCATCACAGTATAATAAGAAAGAAAAAGTATTTCTACACTTCAACTGGTTTAGAGTTTTGTTTCTGTAATCCAAACATAATTTCATCTTCTTGCTCAAAATGCAATGGGCCAGACTTATAGTGGTGCAAACTGATTTCCCTACTGAAAAGATACTATATTTTTTTCAGTTAGTTTGTAAGAAAAGGCTGAAGAAAAATGTGATTAGGAAAAAGAAGTAAAAATAAACCAATATTGTAGTAACTATTGATCATCCTCTCATATTTAATCTCTGCCAGTATAGATTACAAAGCATACAACAACAAAGAAAGTTAACATATTGCATTTATAACCATATACTGAGTATATTTCACAATCTGTTGAGCACATTGAAAAATATTTGGAAACCATTCAAGCTTTTATAAAAATTGATATATCTCTCATTAATATTTTGAAGATGTCAGCCATTTAATAGAAAGTAATCTGCCAAGGGAGATAGCTGGTGTACTGCTGTGTGTCAGAACAAACATGATTAACATTGTGCCAGATGCACGTGCTCACAAACTCCCATGAGGGACTGGAGAAGTAAACCTTCCAGTCAATTATTGAAATTGGAAGTGCTCTGTACCTCAGATTTGTGTGCACCAACAGTAACTTTCACATAGGGCTGCCAGAAATACTACTTGTGCATACTTGGGCGCAGAGCATTAATAAGCAGATATATGCACAACATTATCCATGTCTTTTTCTTGCTTGCCAAATGTCATTTTTTCATAATTTTTCATAACATGCCCTAATGCTTCTACATAATAAACATACATTTAGCTAGAAGTCATAGAAAGCAGAAGAAAATATTGCTGATATAGATGTTTATCCCTTTTTGTTTATTAATGGTCTAGGAGAGAGATAATTAACCTGAAAAGTACTTTAGAAAAAAACGAGAAGAGGAATACTGAGTTATAAAAAGAATTATTTTATGCTCATATATTTAATTTTGCCCCTCCATTTTGGGTTATTCCACACAGTTCTTTTAACTATTTCAAGTGCAGAATGATAGGATCAACATTTTTCTTATGTTTTTACTGGTATTCTTCTCTGTAAATATGAACTGCATAGATTTTATCTGATGAGTAATGACATTGAATATGAATGAGTGAGATTAAAAATTGGTTCATAATTCGCACAGGAGAAAGTGTTTCAGTAAAGTCAACTGAATTTTTCAGAAATGTCTGGTTTCAGACTCCTTTTCCTGAGGACTTTTTTCTTTGAGATACATATGAAAACTGATCCATAGGCATGAGAGTGATACGGGCTATGTCACAGGCTAATGGTTCACTCAGGACATTTCTAAACACTACAATATAAGCAGACAGGAGCCTGTCTGCTTATGACAGCCCCAAGATAGCAGGATACAGCCGTGTGATGGCATTACAACAGTGTCAAGTCTGAATGAGTAAGTGCTGCTGGGAAGAAAGATTAGTAGTTCAAACGCCTTGACATGATAACTGAAGTTTCTCTGGTTTTAGTCACTTCAGAACGGCCAGAGGAATGAGCTCATTTTTTCTTAGATAGTATGTTTCTCCAAAATCACTTCATATGGGATCAGGATATGTCTACATGGGCTATTTTTGGTTCGGAATCAAGAGGATTTGCTTACATTGTATAGAGCCTTAACCACTCTGAAAGTCATACTGAACTATACTAAAGGAGCAACACACATTGTCTTCTGATTAGCATGCTGTCCATCCATCATCTCAACCCTTGAGATCTGACAGGACATGTGGGTAGCACCTACCATGGCTTCCAAACCAGGCGCTTGCTTGTCTGATATTTGGACATCACTCTCGTGAGTGATACATTTAAAATGAACTGCTGCCCTAACACATGCAGGAAAGGGTTGTCTCTTGTGTCACTACAACTCAAGTATGTACAGATTTGAATCAGCATGTTGAGCTGCATGCTGAAACACTTGCAAAACTTTTTTTTGTTTGTTTGTTCTATCTTGCAAAAAGCTAAGCTTTATAAAGTGGTTTTGACCCAAGATGATGCTGGAAGAACTAAGAACAATTAGTTACATAACACAGCTCTATACAATGAACTTCTTTGATAAGGATGAGCTATAGTTATGGCTATAGAAGCAAAAACAATTCCTGCCTTTCCTTTTTGCTGCCCACCTCCTCCCCCTCCTGTCTCCCTCAATAAGCTCTCTTTTGTCTGAACCAAGTGCCAAGTTTGAATCGCACCCAGACACTGTGAATGCAAAGACATTGTGCCATCTGGGTTTGCTGGTTTGCTGAGAAAGGAACATTGATCTATGTGTGCTATGTCAGTGCAGCACAGATTTTCATTCTAATTACCCAGGCAACTTCATGTGCGCGTTGAACAAGACAGGTGACAGCAGAGGTATCTGCATAACTTCACATCAGATGGATAACCTCACTTTGAGCCCTTGGGTTGTTGAGCAGTTGGCTGAGACTAACCAGTCTGATCTATGTGGGATGAAAGACTAGGACTTCCTGAGCTCATTCATTCAGAATACAAGAAATAGAAAGTATCCAATAAACTCTGTGTAAAGATCTTACACTGTGAGAGAAGTGCTAAAAATATGCAGAGAACACAAAAACGTATTTTTGTAGCAGATTAAAAGTGCAGGTAAATAGGATTGTAAGAGAAAAACAAGTCAAAGAAAAGCAAAACAAATGTGTAGTAGCATGTTTTCCTTTTTTTTTATTTCTGTGTTTTAATGCTTTTCAGAGCAATGTAAAGTGAAATGTTCTATGTACCTCAGAAATTATTCAACAGAGGCAGCAGCATTTTAAACTTCTCCATCTTTATCCATACGTTTCATCTACCACAGAAAGACCATCTGTTAGCAAAGGATTTTTTAATTTTCAGGCTGGTCCCTCTCTGGGGGCATTTAGGTCCCAATTTCTAAGAATGCTGTGGTTCTTTTTGACCCTCTGTACTTGAGCTCTCCTGTGGTGGCAAAGCAAGGTGAAAAACCTGAAATCTGGGTAAAGAGCTTTCAGCCAGCCACCGAAATAGTATTGGAAATGTTCTCAGATGCAGCAGTTTAGACCATAGTCCCTTATGACAGAATAGAAGGATGCCCATAGGTGCCTTCTAGTAATACAAAACACGTAGATCTCTCCAGGACTAAGCTGATATATAAGCCTCTGGAGCTTTTAAAAAGGTAACAATGGACAACATTTATAACCTTCAGGTTATAAACCTGAGGTGATTGAAATCTTCAGTCATTACCGGAAAGAATATGTAAATCAGGCATACATCTGGGAACTTACTTTTAAACTCCCTATCATCCTCACTTTCTTTTTATTCCAGCTTTTGCTATGGCTATTGCCCTTTTCAGCAATAACCAGGTTTAAGTTTTTTATGTGATGTTCTCAATGTCAGTGAAATGCAATTTGAACGGTATAATTGGTATGGATTTCAACAGAGATAGTGAGACCATGTTTTAAAATAATGAACGTGAACATAAATGATGAGGAGCAGAATTTGGAAGGAGCTTCAGAATCTGGGGATACCACTGTGAAAAAAATCTGTCCAATTTTGTCTTTGGAAGAACAAAAAGATTCCTTAAAAGATTCATATACTTTTCAGAGGCTTTTGAAAACATGTCTGCTTATTTATTATGATTTAAGTCTTAAAAAATTGATGGCTTAAGAATCGCTTTGAATCACAGTTTTTTAAATTTATAGAATAACCATTTTGATGTTAAATCTACTCATATTTAAGTTAAAAGGTACATTTCATTGTGCCTTTATTTTAATATCAAAAGGCAGGAAGTGTTTGAAGCCCTTGCTGATCCTATTTCAGCTCCTACACCATCTGAGACTTTACTCTTGTAAATCACTTGGACTGTGGCTCTCTGTGCTTTAGTTCTCCTGCCACAGGAGCAGTCCCACCCTCTAAGGAGTGTTTTGAGCATAACTAGATTAAATATTGTGAGCTTTGAGA
This sequence comes from Phaethon lepturus, assembly GCF_000687285.1. Lineage (NCBI taxonomy): Eukaryota > Metazoa > Chordata > Aves > Phaethontiformes > Phaethontidae > Phaethon > Phaethon lepturus. Next base: position 39,838 of record NW_010524263.1, on the reverse strand, counting down.
TCACATGCAAATAGTTACAAGTGAGAGAAAGAATTCAAACACTTTTCACTGGAAATAATTGACTATGCTATCAGTGTGCAAATCAGGGTTTACATAAACAAAATAGTACATGCATACACATATATCTATATATGTTAATATGCATACATATACACACATATCTATTTTGAGAGGGAAAGCAGGTATTTAAATTAGGCAGACAAAAGTCTAGCATTTAAATGCCTCCTAATCTTCCAAATGACATTGGTTTATTTTCCATCTCATTTTGATTTCATTTTTCCAAAACAAAGTATTTAATCCCTGAGCAAAACTGATAAAAGAGGTTTTAGACAGATAGAGTGTAAGATCCTACCAAGGTTATTGGCTTGTGGGAGCTCTGCCACCTGTAGCTTCCCAGCGTTCCTCAGATCTTTCCTACTGTTTGATTTTCCACTCTCCGCTGAGCTGTTTTACATCCAGCTGTTAGAGTTTGACCAGGTCCCATAACCCAGACCATGTCAAGGTTTGAACAGGAGTATGATAATGGAAACAGCATGCTGGCAAGGGAGTGTTTTGAAAAGTTTTACAGGAGATTTACAGCTGTGGTTTTGCTGGAATACAAGCTGCGCTGGGGTCAGGCAAAATAGGGAAACTTGTACGTGAGTCTATGAAAGGGATAGAGCTATGCCAGTCAGTAAATCCCACTGTAGACAAGATGTTAGAAAGCAGATTATTGAAAGAGATTCCAGAAGCATTTAAAATGATCTTTAAACATTTTAGAAGATAAAACAAAGAAACTGAAACACTGTCTACCCTCTCCATCCTCCAGTATTTCCTATATGGGCTGGGAGCTGGAAATGCTTATATATTTTGTGCTCAAAATTGAAAGGTTTTGATTTAAAATCCATCCAAAAAAAAGTGTGAATTTGCTGATGCTGGAGATTCTTGTTACCGTTGAATTTTTGGGGTAGATAAATGCTCTGGAAGAGAGTCCTAAGAATAATCTGTTCTGTAAAGGGCGATCCTTTTTGCAGCCATGCAGACAGGCAGCTGTTGCTGTTGAATATTTCTTCAGAACACCTTTCACTTACTGTGGTCCAGTTTGAAACACTTTTTCTCCCTTGTAATCTGAATTTAAGCAGTGAGTTGTTTTCTGTTTGTTTTGTTTTTTTTCTTCAGCGGTGGCAAAAGCTAGAAAGCCAAACAAAGGTAGAAACAATTCTAAAACAGGTAAAACACCCTTTAGGAAAAGAGCACTCTAAATTAGTTTCAGTGTTAGAGATGGAAGTGGTAACAGTGTCTTTTATTAAGGTTCCCATTATAAGATGCTGTATTCTGCCACCTATAATTTTGTTGTATTTTAAATAATTGAGCTGACATTTCAAAAGCTGGTTGCCTTTCTTAGGCAGAATTACATTATTTTTATATATATTTTAATTTAAGTCAGAATATTTCTGAAAATTAAGCTTGAGAAAAACACATTGCTTTGTTCATATTAAAACAAGAGAAATCTTTCCTTTGAAAGAAAATAAAAGTTATCTGAAGGAAAAGGAAAAGCCTTTATATCAGGGATGTGCCTTTTGCCACCCTCAGGAAAGGCTGCACAGATTTGTCTGGGTTTTAAATCTGTCTGGAGCTAACAGGTCAAATGTGAAAACTCAAAAAGCCATTAAACTCAACAGTTGCTTTTATCTGAGCTTGGACCTGTTTGTTTAGCATTTGCTAGTTTGGTCTTTTTGCCACTGTTGTAATCTTAGAGACCTTGAGGCTGGCAAATCTGCTGTACAGGGACTCCACCACTATTTTCTTTCAGAGAACAACCATGGACGAAGTCCAGCACTTAGGGTAGAGCTCTAACACGCTCGCACTCTAACAGGCACATGCTAACTCATGTGTGCTCTTGCTATGTATTGGCACAATAAAACCTTGCATGCTTTTTACCCTCATTTTTTTACAGAGGTCAAGATACCTATGTATTGCATTGTGCTTGCATCCTGATCTGGATTTTTACATACCCTATCTATCATACAGCACGGATATGAGCCCGTGATCCATAAATATGTCTTCTTTTGCTCCCTTTCTTTTAGCTCTTCTATTTAGCAAGACTGTTCATCTTGTACCAGACTCTTTACCTTGTAAGCATATTCTTGTGTGGATGGCACATCTGCCTGCTGCATCTGTCTTCTGTAGGGCCCGCTTTGACTACTTCTCTAGAAAACCTGTATGTGATCATACCTCCGTGAATGTCCTAGCAGGAATACCTAGCATCACAACCACAGGCAGCAAACCTGCCCATCCTGTAGTCTAAATAATCTGCCTCTGGCCCTCTCTCAGGCTGTTCCCCAAACAGAACAAAGAGAAATGCAAGGCAGGAGAGTGAGGGAGGAATAACATTGTATTAATGAATAAATACAAGTGACAACAGGATTGAGGAGGAGGAGAAATAGGATTGACCACCGGAAAATAGAAAATTGGACTAATCAAGCATAAGGGCTGGATGCCTGAGGGAAACAAAGCTGCATGAGGTTTGCTGTGGAGAATGAGACCAGAGTCTGGTGTGTAGGTGATTGCATCCATGAGCTAGTGAGGAGGTAAAGTATAGATTGGTCTGACAAGGAAAGTAACATGAATCAAGGAAGCGGTGGAGGAAATGACATCTGGTTTGCTGGAAAAGAATGACCACTGAGACTACATAGCTTTCTGAGGCAAAGCGTAAAACTGGAACGTAATACAAGCAGGCTGGAACTAGGATCGTTTGGAAAACTTGTGTAGAATGGAACAGACCAAGTATTGTGGGAACTGACTGTAGAACCAGTCTGCGAAAAGGAGATGGTATGAACAGTAAAACAGAAGATTTTGTTGTTGTTGTTGTTGTTTTAGCAGTTTCAAAAAGCTCAGAGAGGTAAGCAAGCCAGCCATGTTGCGACTAAGGCCAAGTAAAGAGGAAAATAGGAGAGAACAGAACCCACGATGGTGAAATGCAATAGGATGACTGGAGAGGACCATGCAAAGTGACTCAAGGTTGGGGTGAAGAGAACGTCCTACTAGAATCCAGGATGAACCCTTGATTTTTTTAATTCCAAATTTCTTCCGCCACCAAATTTCTTCTTCTATCTGCTGACAGAAACAATTTGTGTGGGAGACTTTTACATTTATTTCTTGTGCACATTTATTTCTTTGTACACACACGAAACGTGTACATAGATACAAGCCTACATATAAGAAAGAAAACAAACCCAAAACTTAGAGTACTCGGAAGTTACAAAATTCCAGGATAAAATTATTAAGGTAGTATTAATTCAGCCTCCTTATACATATGCATTATGATACAGTGTTTAGTGATGTGATTATTTCCACAAGAATCCTTCAACATTCAGTGCATAAGAGGCATATTCAAAAAGTGAATCAGGTCTTATTATTAAGTGGTTGTTTGTAACTAAAATGAGACATCAAAAAGAAAAGGGAGGATTTTCTTGTTGAGATCTTTGAAAAGGGTTCTGAGGAATTTAATTTCTTCCCTCCCTCTTCCTATCTGTGTCATGCTAAGCAAGTCATGCAAACCAGACTTCTGAGGTCATCGTTAATTTCATGTCCTCATGTCCTACATGTCCAGTATGAAACATAAGAACCTATGAGAAATTCTCTACTCATAGAACTGCAGCTGAACTTACCGGAACCTGAACTTGAAAACACGAAGAGCTGTATAACAGCAGCTGCTCAGGAAAATTAAATAAATGTCCCAAACGGGTGTCTTAAAGTACCATGTATACTCTGTCCTTTGAACATCTAACCCTTTTCCTCTACCCTGCTCTCCCATTTGCAAATTGGAGGCTACAATGTTCCTGATTAATAGGGGTGTTGCAGAAAATAAATTCAGGAATGTTTGTGAAGTGATCAAGCATTAATCTCTAGTATTGAACACCATAAGAAGTATTCACCTTAAAATTAATATTCTACCTATGTGTAGGGTAGGGATTCTTGGAAGTAGATAAAGCCTGGGACATTGGGCTTTTTCACTGATAACTACACTTGATTAACCTAAAACACAATTTTAAACAGTTTCTCAAATGAGTAACCATCTTCTGTAATTTGCATTAAGCAGTAAAGGGCCCTTAAAAACAAGAGTACATCGTCATGTAATTAACGTCCTAATGTAAATATACAAGAAGGCTGAATTAGAGTTGCATAGGTAATCTTAAAGGTGTTTTTTCTAAACTCTGAGCAATGTATGTTTCAGTCTTAATAAAGTTCTAACAGCATTGCACATGCATTTAGACATAGAAGAGGTATTTGTAAGCTACAAGAGTATGTGTCTTGTATAACCGTAATACCTGGCTTTTCATTGGTCTTTTTGTCATGCTTGCTCGCTGCTTCTCTTTCCATCATTTTTCCAATGAATTAGGGGAATTCAGTAATGATTTAGCTAGGCTTTGAAAAATGAACCAGATTCTCTCTTAATCTAAAATAGAGTATCTGAACCAGCAGGTCTGAATACGTGTGAAATGAGGTAAAACAAGCTTATGAATCCACAACTGAAATACGGTTTTCTAATATGTATTCAGTGTGTGGGACTCAGTACTGTACACTTCTGAATTGTTTGTTTTTCCAGCCTCTAGTCTTTAAAGAGGGTACATTATATGTGGCAGCAACCACAGAGGCATGTCTGCTGCCAAGAAAACATATTACTACAGTTCAGTAATGTAGCCTAATTGTTTTCCCTCTGGTCAAGTTACCCAGAAATACTTGCTTTTCTACAGCTCTGCAGTAACAGTTAGTTAGATGAAATGACCTGCCTTCAAGAGAATTAGAGCCATTTTCTGAGGTTCTATTACTGAAAAAGGCTTCCTTCTTTGGGAAATTATGTATCCTCCCTGAGCCTGGTATTTTTACAAATGGAGATTTCTATCAGGAACAATCATTTTATGGTGAAAAATGTTCTTGCCTCGTGGATGTGTACATACCATACTGTGTGGGATAGCTGTAAGACATGAAATGATTTGCAAGTTACTAAGGCAATAAAAATACAATGGGGAAAAAGCAAAAATAACTGCAGCGTGTAGGACTAGCATCTTCTTGCTCCTTACCCAGATGAACAGGACAAGGAATGAATGGACAAAGACTGCCCAGTGTCCCTCCACAAAGTAATTAGCTTCCTTCCTTATCAGGAGACAATGAATCTAAAAACAGAAAGAAGGGCCAAAGATTAGAGGAACTGCTCCATATTCCCCCTTTACCGTTGCATGCAGTGTTTTTTCTGTGCTTTCTCAGGGCTCGGTGCTGGAGTTTCATTCACTATAGGACTATGCCTACATGGCACATACAAGTCCTTAGGAAGTGTGAAGATATTCTCAACACACGCAAAGCTAAGTGAAACAGATTAGTTTATCAGTCTCTGGTGGAAAACTGGAGATTTTTTCCTTACTTATCCATAAAAAAAGTACTACTAAGCTAAATTTGATAGAGAGGAAAATTCTGCCATCTGAGAAAAATTCATAAAGCCGGTGAATCAAGTACAATTTTCTATAACGAGTCTAATGAGCTGGAAAAAGGCTGTTCTTCAGTTAGTAGTGTAATTTAGAAGGTCCTGCTTTGGTGATTCTAAATATGGAAACTGACCTATTGATTAGCTCTGCTAAACTAATTGAAATAGCTAACAAAATAGACTGAAAGTTAAAGAATTCTGTGAGGTAGAGATAATAGAAATAATTTAAATATTTTATATTGATTTAAAAGAAGTGCAATTACATCTTTCTCGTAATTAGTAATTTCTTTTCTCTACTGGGATAAATACGTCGTGCCTGAACGTAATTACTCACACAGCATAGTACAAAGCAAAGTTGGCCAACAGTCTGCTGTTGGCCTTTCTTAAGAGGTGAAATGAAGCATAACTTAAAAAGAATTTAGGGTTACAAGGAGATTCTTTTAAGGAGGAGTATTGTAACTTTACTTGCCTTGTGAGCTGCTCAGGAAAATCTTCATGTGGCTGAGACACAAGGGGTATCTGCACACACAACCAAGAGGAGGGGGACCTCCAGAAATAGTTCATAGGTGAGAGGTGACACCAGCTCTGCAAGGCCCTTGTTGCTCTATTTCCAGGTGGTACAGTGCTGTCTCTCCTGTTTCTTTCAGACCTCCCCCAGCCACTTGCACCCATCTCCGTCACATCATGTGGTGTAAGCATGAGCGCAGCACTTCGACTGTCTCCGAGTTATATACAGACTCGGGAGCTACTGCTTGGTATTTAAAGGATATGAATGAAGCACCAGAAGAGAACTACAATATGATGAAGTCATACTGAACTTGCACTTATAAAACGTGCATTTCATGGCTCATTTTCAAGCTATCGTAGCTCCTCTTCATCCAGTAATTTTCCTTGCAAGGAGCCTTGTAAAAACTCCTGAACCAGCTAAAATACTGATGTATTTTCCAGGAAGAAAAGAATTATTTACAATAGGTCCCTTTGTGAGTGTTGAGGCATATACAATGTTTTCAGCAGTTTTTGTTATTTGGTTATGTCTATTTTCAATATACTGTATAAAAATAACACTGACTCACCTTAATTTTCTTAATTATAGCTGCAGTCTAGATAAACAAAGTTTCTAGAAGCACTGCAATCCAGAGGTTTTACCATTATATTTAATGCAACAAACAAACAAACAAAATCCAGAGTAATATAAAAGTCAGCTTTTTCTGGATTGACTAGGGATTTGGCACAACTTGCAGTTAGGTTTTTTCCTATTGACGAACAACAGCCATCAGAAAATCTTGAACAGGATTTTGTTACAACCTTGTCACCACCCTGAAAATTATATTTTATTTGAGATGTAGCCAGAAATACTTTCATCAGAAGGTTTATTTCAGCCTTTTAGTTTTCTTTATTTGGAACACAAGGACTTTGGGGTGGTGGTAGCTTCTGCTAGTAATCAGTTTGTTCCTGCTGGTAAATTTATTTGCTGTAATTAAGTTTTCTAAAAATTTTTAAATCTCTGTGTGTGGTTCCTGAAGTACTAGGTCAGCTGAGGCCCTTTAATTAGGAAAAAATTGCTAATAGAGTACTGTTGAGGAGAAGAAGCCAGCATGGAATTTGTCTTTAGTTGGCCTGACAGTCATAATTCTAATTTGTTGCTCAGTGCTTCAAGCCCTAAGAAAAATGTTAGGCAAATGTTTTGAAGGTTGAAGGTATTAGTGTTTTGCCACAGAGTACAGAAGAAAAAGTAGAAACACCGTGGACATGTTTTGCAACTTCAGAATTACATTAACTCTCTGAAATGTAAGAGCAATCCTGGAGCATAAGTAGTTTGCGTAAAATTAGCTCTGAATTTTAACTCTGACTAAAAGGTTGACAGTTTTCCTGGAAATCTCTTTACTTAACCATTTAATATTTTTAAACAAAAATGATGCAATATGAGCCCCAAAACACATGAAATTACCAGTAAGTGGCACAGGAATATTCTGGGACTATAAAATAAAAACCATAAAATAATGTTGAAACAAGATAATTCCATTATAATTAGTACTTCCGATAGTTGCCATTTATTCATTAACAGATTGCATTGGGCAGAATTCTCTACCAACATCCTTTTCATTATTACTGTTGAAGAAAGACTTCACATTTATCCTTACCTTAAATTCAGAATCATTGTTCTCCACAGTAAATACAGGACCTAGATTTTCAGTTGTCTTGCATGGTGTTATTGTTTATATAATTTTGTATAATTTCAAGGTGTATGTGACAAACAGAATGCTTGTATAGCTTACACCTGTATACAAAGGAGTAAATTAAGTCTGTATATGTGCATGAAGATTACTTATTCTTGTTAATAATCCAAGGATCATAGTTATTCCTGTGTAAAACCAGATATTTTTTCATCATTTTAAAGAATTCTTTCCATTGACTGTGTTGTTTAGGAAATCTACTAAACCCAATAACACTGCAATTAGAAAAGAAATTGCTTCATATGCTATGAAAATGGCTTTATTTTGCAGTGGCTATTCCAGTTCTTCTAATAATTTATTTACTTACTATTTTTGCATGAAAAAAAACATAACTGTCCCAATTTTCAGAGTGCTATTCTGTGCACTTTACAAGCCAAAGCAACCAGATGTTGAGCTACAACTGACTTTACTGCTTTTAAGGACATATTTATACATACATGTTTGTGCTAGTGATGTACTTGCAAGCAAATAAAGTGTATAAAGAATTTAGAAAAGAGTCCGGGTGCCCACTCATCTCTACAAATCTGGCAGTTACTAAAACAAAACAAAACAAACAACCAAAAAACCCAGCAACCAACATCCTGCAAAAAAAAAAAAAGAGAAACTAGTTGAACATGTTGATAGGGACTGGTCTTAGTGTAACTTTCCTTCCAGGGTTCAGATGTTAATAGAACATTGAAATAGTTTGTGCTTCGCAGCCCTTTGGCAGTGACTAGGGACTAAAATCTTGCATGTGTATTTTAATTACAGCAGGGTAATACATTTCTTTGCACCAGGTACTGCATGTCCAAGTCCACATCTCTTCAAGCTGTGTTCTGCGAGTTGTAATTCCCCTGCATTGTATAGTACAGTTATTTAAACTGAATTATTTAAACATTTTGCAAGAATTCTTCAGCTTTGTTTCCCCTTTGTATGAAATGGAACACATTCTAGGACACTCTACAAACTGATATTTGGGTAGTAACGCTTTTTGTATTTGCTATAACCAAATATAATATTCTGTTCTTTGTTTCATAACTGTAAACATCACGAGAGATCAATTTCATCATTAATTTCTTTTGGAAATTTCCTCTTGAGTGTGATTTAATTGTTCCATGTGCTTTTTTTGGTTTTTGTTCTCCTTCTGCATAAAACATGCTGTTTTTGTCTTTCCTTTTAATCCATGCTGCAGAGAGGTGCTTTCCCATCATTATATAGCAGACAATTCATTCACAACAGCAGAGAGACAGGCGTTCTGTCCCACAAGGAATGACCGGAAGGCATGAAATGCTAATGCAAAGATCATGAAAATACAGGTCAATGAGAAAGACCAAGACACCAGTGTTGCCCAGTAACTGTGATGAGTGCTACCAGAGAGAGGACTGCTGGTGGAAGGGTCTGTCATTTGGGGAAGGTTCACACCAACAACTGTGAGCTGAGCATATGAGAGCACTTCAGGCGGTAGACGGAGCCGATGGAGTAGATGGAGCAAATGGATAGGAATACCACTGGTAGCAGTGCCTGGTAGTTCCAAGCCATAGATTTGTACTTGATCCTTCACCTTTCGCTAAATGAGAGGGTGTGGCTGCTTTCTGCCCTTGCAAATCTTTATCTATCTGCAGCATTTGCTCTTCAGGACTCTTCCTATTGAGTCTGAGCCAGTGTGGAAACCTCTGTGAAGGACATACACTATTACTCTGGAATGAACTTTGCTCAATGACTTGAGTAGTTCAGGAAAGAAAGGGAGAGGAAGACCAGTTACTTTCAAACTCCCTCACCTTTGGGTGGAACTCAGCTTCCCGTATTCCTCTAGTCTGTATTAAGCTATGTAACTTCACATTAGGGACTGCTGTAGGACTCCTACAGCGTATGACAGAATCAGACCAGAGGAGTACTGCTACAGCAAGGGTGTTTTTCTATAACAACTCAAATATGCATCATTTGTGAAGTCCGATTTTCAGAAACCACTTCTAGCAGTAAAAAAGAAGTAGCAAGCTCTTCAAGTTGCACATGTTACAACTGTAAAATAACTCCCTAAATTTATTCTTAGATTATCAATTCTTCTTAAACTTAAAATAGAATCAATCAATTCTCCTTAATCCCTATAAATGCTTTTTCCTTTTAAATTGCAACTTCAATTTTTCAAGTCTTCAGTTCACAAAGGAATAGAAATTAGCTCTGCAGACATAACAAATTAGTCATATTGATCCTGCCAAAGGTACTAAATTATTAATAATCAGCCCCTCCCTACAGACAGCTTTAAACTCACAAAAAGCCTTTATGAAATTTCTGATACAACCTTCTGGGCAACATACAAAACCTTTTTTTTCTTCCCCAAATCTCTTGCATGGTTGAATTTTCTTCACTGTTTCATGTTACTTGGGCTATACATGGAGGAAAATATAAAAATAGATCTTGCCAGTTTTGCTTTCATGTTTTGGGAGGCGACTAGCATTCTTAAATGCACTAAAGTTCCACCAAAGGGAAAAAGATAAAAAAGAAGAGACAAAGTCAATATTCTTTAATGACGTTCCAGCTGTCTTAGTTCTCAGAGCCCTTGTTTGCAGACAGCCATGTCAGCACTCCAAGTGAAATAAACTTTATTGGCCTGAAGTGCCAATAGTGAATGACTATATTACAATTGCTGATATGCATACTCTGGTGCCAGAGACTGCTTAGACAGAATGAATATTGTTGTTATAAATTACTCCTCAGAGTAGAGAAAAAAAAGTAAACACTTCTGCTCCATTCTAAGACAAGTGGCTGTACTGAGGTTTATGCCTGTTAGATCTGCATTTTGAATGAGCTGTGCTTTCTCTATAGGGATACTGGAGCACTATTTAGAGATGGTCTTTCGACATTGTGTGCTGTGTTTCTCCCATATGAGTGCAATTTCTATGGGTTCCCTCCCCTATCATCAACACTGTACCCTTGGGGAGATCACAAGAATGATTAAAGAGGTTATTCCTATAATAAGGGTCATATTCTATTATCTTAATTCAAAGTGAGTTGTCTTTTTCCTCTGTAAATGTCCCATGAGTTTAAAAAGGGTACTCCAAAAGGGAAAATCATTGATATCTTTATACTGGGCAACAATATATATAGTCAATGAACACATGATGAAAGTACTACTGTGAAGCATTGCTCGTAGTTTCATTATCGTATAGTATTAAATCATTAAAGACTAGAATAGCCCTAGTGACTTTAGCACCTATTCATGTAATAAAGTGCTGTTAGGAGATAAAAACTAGTCTGAATAAGTTGCTGAATTCTTTAACAGAATCTGGACCTTAACCTATATTGTAAGTATATTGCATATTCATAAGCATCAGATACGAGACCCTCTAACTCAGGCATATGAAGTAAAATTTTACAACTTTCTATATTTCACGCTTTTGTAAACCACGTTTGTTACTATATGTCCAGAAATCTCTTCACAGTTGCACTTTACGCATTCAGTATGTATATGGAAGAAACATATGTTCATGTGTTAACAGTTAGAACAAGAGTAGTGTACATTATGGTTTTACATTATGATTTTAGTTACTAGAATAGAATAGAATAGAATAGAATAGAATAGAATAGAATAGAATAGAATAGAATAGAATAGAATAGAATAGAATAGAATAGAATAGAATAGAATAGAATAGAATATTTCAGTTGGAAAGGACCTACAATGATCATCTAGTCCAGCTGCCGTTACCTTCATGTTCACCAGGATTTTAGCAGAGCATTTACAAAGTGCTTCTAAAGACGCACTATTTCTTGTGCTACATTTCTTCTCTCTCTCACAAAATGACCTTCTCTGTTAAAAGCTGTATACATTCTGTCATGGTATAACCCCTGACGAGCCCTACTGAGGTATCAGTCAATGTCCCATTGCTTAGCTACCTCCCTTGAAACAAAGGACTGGTCCTGACCAATTGACCACTCTTTGTTCAGGGATCTTGGTGCCATAAGGGATCGCGAAAATTTATGTTTAGTCATTAGCTCTGTGACCAATCCTGTATGTTTTCAGTGCAAGATGAAGTTAAAATGATACCACAGCAAACAGGCAAACTCAATATTCAAATGCAATTTAGGCCCTGATACCAGTTCATACAGATATAATTTAAGAGTCATCAGAATCAAACAGAAATAATCAGTTGTGGATAAATAGATTACCTTCAATATCACATTGCTATAAACCAAGACAATTCTTCCCTGTTAACCACCAATGTACTTTTAACTGAAATTTTAAAATGAGAGAGATCTTCATTACATATAAATCAACATTCTTCCACTGAGATTAGGACCAGACCCTTGTTATTTATAAATAATGGTATAAACTAACTACATGGTTGGTTTTTTCTGCTATTGAAATATTGAAAAGATCTCTTAAGGTTGCTCTTAGATCTCCGCAAATGCCTGGTGCTTCACTCTGTACTTCTGTTCTGTTTATTCTTTTGTTTCTGGTGCTATTAACAGACACAAACTTATGTAAAGGGTTTAAAATGCCATAAAATTGATAGCTTCTGAACTCAGACATGGAAATGTCAACACAGTTTGGGTTTAGCTGAAATGTTAAAGATCTTTGAAGTTTACATGTGCTTAGATTTTGTTCCTAACTTTTGGCCAAGGCCTAGACTACAATGATAAAAATAGCTTGGCAGCATTGTGTAAACACAAGCCATCTACACCCAACTTAAGTAAATTTTCTGCCTTTGCTGATTAGGTTTTTTTGGCCATTGCCACTCTGTATGGTTAAACTGGTATAGTCTTGCCAATAAGATATTTTAAAAAGTGTAACAAGCATCTGCATCGTTTTAAAAGTACATCTTCTTTTTGAGTCAAATAATGTACACTTATTTTTGTGGCAGCTGAAGTATGAAACTCAAGGCTCAGATTTTCTTTCCAAAGTGCTGTCTGGAACCTTGAGAGAAGAGCTAGAATTGCGAAAAAACAAATTGTATCCAACCTCCCATTATTAATATACAAACACAATGTTGCCTTTTTATCTAATTCTGGCATTAATAAATTAAATTGGTAAATCTTTTTTTTTTTCTCTCAATTAAAACCATTCTATTAAACAGCCTTAGGTCTATTAGAAGGAAGCAAAGGATGTTACAGGTGATATGGATAGTCTACTGATGACTTTTTTTATTATATTTAGAGCTTATAATTATACTTTGAAAATGCCTATAAGCCTCAGTCAAAATTATAAATCATTGTGTTAAAATCTGCAGACACGAACATCATGAAAGAGTTCACAGCCCTCGTAAGCTTACAATTCTTCCAAATCCATAATTTTTATCAATTTAGCTGCTTGCTTTTGTATATGAGGACCATATAAAAGCCTACCTGCTACCACTGTAGAGGCAATTTTATGTTTCATAGGTGACAATTAGCTATATGATTGTCTTGAAGTCCACATAGGTCTTTCCAGTGTGTATAGCAGAACTTACGTGAACTCTACCGAATTTACCTCCACATTAGATTTCCATGAATGTCCCATGAACCATACGTTATGGGCTCTAAGGAACCTAAACTGCAATAAAATAATTACAATTGCAAATCTGCAGAAAAATGCAATCAGTTACTACATTTCATTTCCAACCTGACCTGTGGCAAAAAAAAATAGAACACACTTTAAAAAAAGGACAATTCAATCACAACTACACAATAGTGTTAAAGGGAGGGCGTCAAGGTAAGTCTATGTCTTGACCTGCTTTTCTCTTTTTACTGTCAGGCAGAATTCTTTGGCCATGTTTTAAAATAAATGTAGAGCTTGGGAAAGGAATTAGGATGAAAGCAAGGAAACTGAGCTCCTAGGTGAACTACAGACTTAACTAGAGTAGTCAAAGTGTTCTGTATGTTCCCAGCAGACCAGCTGAGGTGCAACAGAGAGACGAGATTTTTGGGAGTGAGAGGTGGAGCTCTACGTAATTTCTGTCCTTGGCCTTTTCACTAAGGTATCTGAAATAAGGAACAAAATTAATGTTAGTTTTTGTCATATTGGCAATTGCCAAACCATAATTAGACTGAACACCTGCATTCCTGTTCTGCAACCTACAGAACAACAAAATGATAAAAATTTTGCACATTAATGTCTTCTGTTATTCGTCTTTTTAAACCATCTATGGTTTAAAATAATACTTACTTGTCTATTTATTTTTCTTAAGGGAAAAGAGCCAGATATTCAGTTGCTGAAAATCATCTCATTTTTCCAGTGGGGTCCAACTCTGTCAGTTAGCTCCAATTCCAGACTGTGCAAATGTATAGATATAAAATCAGGATGAAAATCCACTGAGAGAGAGACCATTCTTATCCCATATTTATAGTTCTTATTCACTTTCAGAGAAGAAATGTACGCATATATTGTATAATCATACCAGTAAAATAGAGAGGTGCAACATAAGGGAAGAGAAGAGTCCTGGGCAGGGGACCGGGCATTGAGCATGCAGTACTGTCTCCCTGCCCAAAGCACTTGCTAACACTCACCCTTGTTTATAGACTCTCTCTGTACAGCCCTCCATGTACAGCAACAGTTCACAGACAAAAGCTTAGGCATGCTGAAGTTAATGAAAATACGTTAAAGCTAAATGTTACTTTTCTGCATTAGGGCCTTACAGTGTAAAGAATGGTCATTGCCCGGTTTACTGAACAGATCACTTCATGGAATTTGTATCTTCACCTCCTCCACATCCTGCCCTCTTTTATCTATCATGTTCCTCCTTTTTTGTCTCCAGCATAAGCAGATATCATCCTAATAGCCTCATCTTCCTTCCCAGAAAGGAAAAAAAATCCCAAACAAACACAACAAAAATGAATGGATATGTGTGTCATTCACATATCAACTCTTGTCTGGAAACACCAGCTCCCTGGTGTTACGTGCTGTAGCAAGGTGCATTTAGCAGGTGGAATTCAGGTGTTGAAGTAACAACTATTTTCTGTCCTTTAAGAACAGGAGCAGGGCCATAAAGGATGCAGTAAGGAAAAAGGACAAAAGCAGATATTGGCAGTTGGTTACAAGAATAGACGTTTACGACACATTTTATTCCACCAGTTACTAAGTGGGGACTTTCTAAGCCAGATGCAGTTCCTATATATGTACTAATCCTTGGCACCTTTCTCTTGTGAGGAACAAAAAATTGTAACCATTCACAGTAGTGCTTTTATTTGTCTGATATATTTATGAAATGAAATTCAGAGGTTAGGAGAATTATATACACTTCAAGGCATAATCACAGAAAAAAGACAAGAGGAGCTACTCATTTTTGTTGCTTCTGTAGCAAGGAGAATGGCTCACTGTAGTTATTATGAACATGAATTATAATAAAGACATTTTAAAACCTGCAGAAACTATCTCCACTACATGCTGTAACAAGCATAACAAACCTGCCCAATTTTGGCTTCATATTGCTGTGGGAGAGGTGTTAATGACCTATTGGAATTGAAGTTGATTACGGGTCTCATTAAACAAATGGGTGGAGTAAGCATTCAACTACCTTGAGTAGTAAAAACAGCTGTATACGCAGGAGCCAAAACCCACTGCCACCTGACAAGACCATGTTGTCTAAAGAAATGCATGAAACTGAAAAATGGGTGTTCCCATTGTGTAAGTGACGGCGTAGGCAGCTGGCAGGGAGCCCTTGCAGAGGAAAACACACAGGACAGCTGTTTTTTGAGTGAGGACAGAGAAACTCAAGGCTTTGTTGGAACAGGCTGCCCAGGGAGGTGGTGGAGTCACCATCACTGGAAGTATTCAAAAACCGTGTAGATGTGACACTTTAGGACATGGTTTAGTGGGCACGGTAGTGTTGGGTTGATGGTTGGACTTGATGATCTTAAAGGTCTTTTCCAACCTTAATGATTCTGTGATTCTGTGATTCTGTTATCTAAATGCAAATTAGTCCCATTAATAATCATGTACATGAGACATATACGTTCCCTCAAAAATTCATCAAGAAAAAAACCCCATCATTTTCGTTCTCATGGCAAAGGAAATCACTTTGGAAAGTCTCAGATTTCAGCTACTAGTGAATGAAATAGTGAACAATACCTGTAGTGTGGTTTCTTGACTGGTTTTTTGCTTCATCTTCTTACACTTCTGCAGGACTCTTAAGATATACAGTATTTACTTATCTTCCAACATTTAGTCTTAGAAATATTTCAGTTACCTCATCTGTGAAATGTAGACCACAGAGAATTTGTCTGGAAATAACCAGAATAACAATTGATGAAAAGTGCTTTATAAATACAAGGCATTAGCTATCCCTAGTCCACCTGCGTACTTTCATAATGAGGACTGTCTGTCAGGAAAAAAAACAAACCTTCTTTAATTAATCAAACAAGTAAAAAAATAGTAAAATAATAGCAACAAAATCTTTAAGTCTCATTGCAACAGATAAGCAGGAATAATAAAGGAAAATAAAAAAGCATTTATTTCTAGCATATACATTTATTCCAGGAATGGAATTTTAAATATTCTTTCAGTGAATATGTAGTAACAGAAAAGAATGGAATTCCACATTTCATATACTGTTCCCACCTTTGGCAGATGAAGTTGATAAATTTTTGGAGCACGGAAGGACCTTCTGATGGAGTTTATGCAGCTGCTATCTCCATGGCACTTCTGATCACTGTTGTGTTGTCCGGAGTATACCAGTACATATTTACTAGAACTGATTTGTTAGTACGTGGCTGTACATATTCAGTAATAGTGCCATGTGTATGTATGTAACTTATAACACAAAAATGCATTTAAAATTATACCGAGGTCTTTCATAACGTTAAATCTTCAGTGCACTTTCATATCAGAAATTAATTATGTCTACTGATAGTCCTGTGAGGTGTATGGGAGCCGTTATCAGTATTCTTGTTTTACAGAGGAGGGAAACTGAGACGAGGTGTCTTGCTAAAGTAAGCGTGAGTCGATAGCACAGCCAGCACGACGGTGTCTCCGCGTGTTTCCAGTTAAGCAGCCAGTGCTGCCCCTCTGGGAAGCTGAATTCCCAGGTGGCATGTGCTGTGCCTTGTGGCGTTCACATCAAAGGCGCCCTGAGTGACACCCAGCCGGCAGGTCGTCATTCGTTTCATCTGTGCCGTTCACACCCTGAGAGGGTAAAGCGAAGATAAAGCTGACCCACGGAGACAGGTAGGAAGCCTCTGCCCGCCATGCGGCAGGTTTAGTCACTGCTGTACAGGTCCTGTAACTTGATTACAGAACTAGCTTAGAGGGTTTTGCTGCTGACTCCATCCTAATGACTAAGCCTGCCTTTACAGGGACTGTGCTCAGGCTTGTTACCCTTCAGCCAGAACCCCAGAAAGAATGCAGGCAGGATTCGTCCTTAATGTCTCCTGGAAAAGCTTCAGAAGATAAATAGCTTGAACTTCTTCAAGAGGGCATATTTTACATCAGTCACAGTATCTGTAGAGACCAGGCCTCATCCTCTACAACTGCTTTTCCTGTATCAGGATGCCAAAAGGAGAAGTTTATTTCTTACTCTTGCAAGTAAGATGTTCAGCATTCTCCCAGGGACCAGTTCTGCAACCCACAAGTAAGACTGTAATTCCACAACTGTTACCAAACCAGTAGGTCCCAGTGATTCTGTGAGGACTGGCAGCAATGAAAGTTGGTTTCCTACAAAACTCTGACTTGTTGACTACCAGCTTTGACAGCTGGGACAGACACCTCAATTACAACATTTATGAAGATTTTACTGTATATAGTAGTAGTCTTGTGCCTCAGCCTTTCCCTCAAGCATGGCTATTTATGGGAGTTCTGATACGTTTAGACTCCCCTACCCATTTGCCTTCATAATTGGAAGAAATTAATTGTCCTTCAGACCTTTAGCTGTATCACTAATTTTATCTTCCTCCTAGAAAGGGAGAGACACACATTGAACATGATTGCATCCACTTTGTTTCCTTAAGAGAAGAGGTAA
The DNA here is from genome assembly GCF_000687285.1 of Phaethon lepturus. Lineage (NCBI taxonomy): Eukaryota > Metazoa > Chordata > Aves > Phaethontiformes > Phaethontidae > Phaethon > Phaethon lepturus. Next base: position 22,238 of record NW_010524263.1, on the reverse strand, counting down.
AAATACTAGTAAATACTTTATTGTTTTCTCTAATCTGACTAGAGTAGGGTGCATTACTTGCTAAGCCTTCCAAAGAAAATGTCTGTTATTCTGAGAAAGGGAGAGTAAAGTGGAAGGGTCACGCTGGTGAGAAAGGTTGTGTACTTTCCTTTGGAGAAGTGCCACTGAATGGTCAATGCATATTTTTACAGAGGCAGAAAGTTCAGCTCATATACAGCCAGATTTGATTATCCAGTTTAAAGCAAACATATGCAAAAGTAGTGAATCAAATCCAACAAGTCAAAATAAATTATAGTACATGCTGTCTATTGATAACAAACAATTGCATACATGAATGAGTTTTTTCCTGTGATAATCTCTTATGGGAGCTTCCTTCACTGACTGCATAGATGTCAGAGGTGTGAGAATTCTATTAAAATACAGTGACCTGGTATGCAAATAACAGCCTTTGAAAAGAGTTTTTGTTTACCACTTGCTGTTTCACATGGCTTTTTAAGATGTATTAGACTGCTGCATAGATAGGAACCATTTAGAAATATTTTCCTGTTTTTCAGTTTATTGACTCAGTATGTACTTGCAGAGACACTTGGGAGAGAGTAACATGCAGACCATCACACCTGGGAGATGTGTTTGTCAGAGCAGGATTCTGCTTAAAAACTTAATGGGATTTATAAACAACCAGTAACGCTGCAGCTCTGCCTTTCTAATAATGAACAAAAATTTAATCTCTTTTGGCCATTATTTAGACAATAAAAAACACTTGGCCCTATTGCACGTGATGACTTTCTAAAATTTACATAGGACAAAATTAAAAGCATGAGTGCAGACATGCTAAAAAATTGTCTATTACATTGTGGAAAGCAGATTTGCTAATTTTAGGTTATTGTCATACACTGCTGGAGACCGAGGATCCAGGGTGGTGTGGTACAGCTTGATGAGAGCTGTGTTTGTAGCAGTGAATATCCAGCTACATCTGCAGCATCTCTGAACTAACAGCTATTCAGGGTCTCTGACTGTATAAAAGACCTTCAGATAATTTGGCATAACTCTAGAGAAAAACAGACAAACAAGGTCAGAGAAGATTGTTAACTCAATTTTCCAGAAAGAGAAAGAAGTGACACTCAATGATCTTTTGATTATATCATCATTTTTCTCAAGAGCATCTCATATTTTTTTCAGTTTTACCGTTTGATCTTAAAAGGTCATTGCTAATGTATTTATTGGAGGTTGCGGGGAAGAATTTTTGTTCTCTTCATTTTCGGACTGTCAAGAGAGGTTAGAAAGATTTCTTTAAGTTCTTCTTCAGATCACTGGAAAAGAGCTGAAGAATCAGATCATTGTAGATCTATTTTAAAGTAGGGTCTGAAGTAGCCTTCCTACTGTCTGTCATCCTTGACAGCTCGTTGCCTTATCAGTCTCATTTGATATTCAGGGTCACCTGCCCATTCCTTAGTTAAACTTAGTGGGGCAACTTCTGTCTTTTAAAAATACACACATCGCTTGAAATTCTCAAAGCTGTCTAGAACTATTTTACTACATGACACATCAAATTCAATGTGAGCTACATCCCTCAGTTGGCTTTGCAGATCTTGGTTGTTGCCTACAATAAGATTCCTGCATGTTTTGCAATGGCAAAATTCTAGCACTAATAACTGCAGTTTAATAAGAGATTATCTTTTTCATGTAGCTCAGTTGAGAACTAAACATGGGCAAGTACAGGCTGTAAAATTATTTATTTCATCCTTCTTGAAGAAAGATATTTAGTTTTTCCTTTGAAGGAAACTATAGGTTTCTATTAAGAAAACAAATTGCACAACTGCAACAGTATAGTTCAAAATTTTCACAGTCAAAAGAAAATTTAAACATTAGTAAAATGAACTATTTTCAAAGACTCAAAACAGAAATTTTGAAAACAAATGTTGAAACTCTGAAGTCTAACACAAAACAGAATTTCCAGTCCTTGCTACACTTATTAAATAAATACTTCTCATTACTAGTTCTGATTACTAGTTGAATGTTTTCAACTGTCTACAATGTAGCTTCTGAAATAAGTTATTCATGATTTCTTAACACTTTATGAAGAGGATTTTTATATCGAATAGGATCTACTTTTCACCCATTTAGAGATGTAGGCTCTCAGATGGTAGTCAGCTGTTTATAGACAAGGTTAGGTAATCAGCAGGGTAAATGACATGGGAAACAGCAGGACAAAAGCAACTTTGTCAGTCCCCTCTGTGTGCTGTTGCAATTTTTTCTTTCCACAGCCTCTTCTTTCAGAAACCACCAGTCCAAAAAGTGTAAGGCACAGTGAAATCACCAAGGGAGCACCACAGAGGCCTTGAGCGAGCTGAGAAGGAGAGGTGTCCTTAGAGCATTGAGGGGTGCCTGCCTACAGCCTGCTGACGGAGGTGTCCTCGCTTGCAGGCAATAAAGGCAATGCTGGGGTGCACATCACACGGTCCAGCGGGGTTGGTTTCTCACGGGGCTGTGTGTCCAGCTTCTTTGTAGCAGGTGAAGACAGGAACATGGGATGTTACTTCTGATCCTGATACTGCTAGAAAAATGTCCTGGGCATAGCTGTGGTCCTTAGTCCAGCAATATGAAAATAACATCTTTGAAAAGTACTTTTTAAACTACTGAGTATAAGGACATATACAAGGTAATACTGAGTTATTATTATCCTTGTGTGTATTCAATACTTCAGCTTACAATTGTCACTGAAGTGAAGTGGCTTTGCTAAACCAAAACATCAATCTCGTACCATTCCTATAGGATGGGAACTTAAATCCCCTTGACAAGGGGGTGTATGGGACCTGATTTCCTACATACTATACATAGTATACTCTGTTCTGCTAAACCAAGGGGAGCTTGCCAGCAACAGCATCCCTAGCATCTTTGCCACAGCTTAATCTAGAAATTTTACCCCACGAATAACCCCAACATGGAGTTTTGCAGGCAAAGAAATGCTTGCTTTTGTATCCTGAAACAGCTCAACTCTTTACAGATCAGACACAGAATTAGCAATTCGTGGCAGTTTTGCAATAGTTTAATAGTACATTTATATTCTAATAAGTGTAATAACAATCACATAATAGATAAAATATAATACATATACTCTGTTTCAGAAGAATAGTTTGAAGATTAATGAGTCACTTTTTTTGCATTTATTTTCCCCATTGGTAATAGGAAACTCATGTGATTCTTTATCTGTATAGGAATAATAAATACTGTCCTAAGGAACATGATGGTAATTTGAAAGGATCACATCAAATAAAGAACAAACTCCAGTTACTTTTGTGGTTGGTTTCATTTATTTATACAGTGATGGAGGAGTTAAACTAAGAATTTTTTATCTCCTCAATGGAATCCGCACCAATTTAAAGGAGATTAAAAATAATTAAGCAATTAGAAAGATGTCATTCTTTGAGTTACTTTTGAATTTGGATTTAACTACTTTCTTTTATATTCTTTATAACACATATCTAAATCTTTTATCTGTTTGTAATATTTTTCTTACTGTCTCCTGTGATTTACATCTGTCTTCCCTGATATTTTTTCCATGCAGTTCAGGCAGTCTCAGCAGAGGAACCAACTGGTTAAATTGATTGTGTCTTGCTTGATACAAATCAGTGCAAATACAGAGCGGGCAGGCATCTCAGGGGGGTGTGTGGGACCCTGTGCATTCCACGGTCACAACGCTGCCTTGGTTTCTGTGAAAAAGTTCTCCGTTTTTACTGAATTGAATAAAAAGAGCAAAGGAAAATGCCAACCAAAAAGTTCAAATCGGAGCAGGATCTTCAAGTTATTTAAAGTGATGCCCAGTGAAAAGGAGAACATACTCTCTGATGGTATGTTCAGTCTATATTATGCCAGACTGTAGGCTGTCCCAAAATAGACATGCACATCCTGGCTGATGTAAATCCTGGTGTGATTAGTGAAAGGGAAAGCCTTTCAAAGCCAGCACAAGGGTCTGTCTCACCTTTTCTGTCTTCAGAGCTGGATGCATAAGCTCTATGCAGACCTGGGAGCATCAGTGCAGCTGCGGAAATCTGTGTTAGCTATGCCATTATGACTTGATAAAAGCTTTGAAATCAGCCATCAGAAAAGATGCTTTTTGGTTTCTGGCAGCAAAGAAAGCATTACAAATAATTAGGAATTGTAGAATAAACTTTTTTCTAAAATCCTCACTTATATTCCTAAATATATGAAATACTTGCAAAAGGAGTAGTAGGCAATAAAACATTTTTTTAGACTTGAAATCAAAGG
>NW_010524263.1:0-17941 GCF_000687285.1 Phaethon lepturus | reverse complement strand
AGGAATAGAAGAAGAGATGATAGCTGAGGATAAAAAGGGGTAAGTGGAGTATTTTCAGTTCTAGTTTGAGGACTACAGTATTTATTTGTTATACATAGTCTGGCCAGGAACATTGAACAGATTGCCTTACAAATTCACAAGATTGTCTTGTAAAGTTTAACATATTCTTATTTATCAAAAAAGTGATATACTCTGAATAAGAGAATAAGTTTTATCCAACTGTGTTGCTATAAACTTCTGAGGATATCCTTGCATGTTGTACCTATATCTTTATTTTATTTATGATGATGAACAGAAGTATGAAGTAAATATTTGTTTTTTATTCATTACTATTTTAAGTTAATCATATCATATGTTTAACAGCAATCAGAAGCATAAATACACAGGAGACCAAACCCATCACTAGTCTTAAAAACATCAATGTTTTAAATTTTTAGTCAACAATTAAAATAATCCACTGAAAGATAAAAAGATTGCTTTCCTGGTGAATTAATGCTCCAGGTACCTCACTGCTCATTCAACTCTCCAGAGCCAGGTGAACAGATGTCTGTCTGAACGTGATACTTCAGCAAGTAGACCATGCAGTCTACAAGTGAAAAGATTTTCCTTGTTATCAGCAAGTCTTTTAAAACTCTGATTCATATTTGCTAAATAAGAAAATGTTAAATCAGTTTCAAAAGATCTATCCTGGCTTTATAATATGAAATATTGGCCTTAATTTCCTAAAATCACCAGCTTCCAGATATTGGAAACCAGTGTTGACAGATCGTTTGAGAAAGCAGATGCACAACATTTTCTGGAATAAAAAAAATGTTCAGTATATTCAAGAGTGAACCAATAAAGCAAGTAATTTGTCTATCAGTAATCACACTGGATGTTGAGATTTTCACCTTGTAGTAGATAAAATTCTATTTTACAAATGCTTTATCCGAAATTATAAGTTGTATGCTAGATGTCTGCACGTATGTGTGCATGTGTAGCTGAGACACAAATTAATTGTACACATATGTTGGCTTGTGAGATTCAGTGAAAAGGTGTTGGCTCTGAAAAATTGTACTGTATTATACCTAACAAGATTTATTACTAAATTTATTGCTTGTGTGTTTACATTCAAACTCCAGGCTGATGTCTCAGTGTTATTCCTCAGAGATGTCTGGTGGTGTGTACAAAGAACTGTACATGACGGTGCACTGTTAGAGCTCTCAGAACACAGTAATTTAGGAAAGAGGTTTTCTGTATCAGAAACATAATAATGTGTTCTTGAAAAGTCAGAGAAAGCAAACAGCATGAATACAGATCTTAGTCTTAGAAAGGGAAATATCAAATTAAGACTAAAATCAACCCGTGTTTTTCATATGGGTACATAATCAGAATGCATATGATGCAAACTTGGCAGTTGTAAGAGTCCAATATCTAACTTACAAAACCTGAAAATCCTCTGTCCTCTCCCTCTGATCTTCCCCTTCGTATTTTGCAGAGCTGCTGATACAGACATTTGCTTGAGTGGGCAAAGTGGGCTTTAGCATTTGATGAGAAACACTTTGAAAAGGAGCAGCATAGCTAAGAAAACTCATGTAACAAATTATGTAGAAGCAGCAAAATAGAGGACATCACCTCTACTTCAGAATACTTTCAGATTTCCCTTGCGCTTGTATTTTAGTGCTTGCAACTTAGTACGGGAAATCTTGAGATTGTCCTTTTCTGCCTATCAGGCACATGGCAGATGTGGTGACTTTGTGTATTGTATTTTACTGTGTTCATATAGGTGAGACAGAGAGATGCAGATACGTGCATGCAACCTGGTTTTGGTGTGGACGACTAGCATAAGTGAAAGCTTTGCAGATAAGTGCTTTTAAGTATCACCAAAGTGGACAGGAAACAGTTCATAACTGAGTTTGTGGGAACAATGAAAACAAACAAAAAAAAAGTAAGTTAAAAATTAATGAGATGATATCATACTGACCCACATTCTCTTTCTGTGCTTGACTTGCTGCTTTGTTCAAAGCAGTGCTGTGTTGGACACTGGTAATATTTCAGAAAGTATACTGGAAATGAATAACACTGTGTGGAACCACAATGCCCAGCAGATACATGAATTGTACTGTGAAAACTGACAGGTACTTGACAACCTTTGCTTGTCTGTTTAATAGTTAGAGGCAACCATTTTGATCTGACTTTGCAAAACAGACATATAAGCCATGAGCATCAACACAGATAGTGAATAACTCTTTAAACTGGCCTTTGCATTCTCCCAGGATAGCTGCATTCGTCGGGGTTAGTGATAACAACTGTCTGGCGTTTGCTGTGAGAACCCATGCCAGTGAGATCAGAGGGTTCTTCTAATTGACTTCAAATAGAATAATCTGAGCGAGTGCTTTCTGTAAACACCACAGCAGTATTTTTTAGCTCTGCACTAATAGCATATCTCTAACCTCACATGAGGTCTTTAGATGGTCCGAGTCGATTCATTATTTGCCAAAAATGACAGAGATCAGTGCAATCCGGTGGTGCTGTCAACATGGCACCACCCTGTTCTTTTGTTTTATCATTAACGCGGAGAGAAATGTGAAGGTTTTGTTTGTTTTGTATTTGAATGTTATATAGTCCAAAAGGCCACGCTTACAGTAAAAAAGAGTTATTGTTACTGGCTCCAAATATTAGAGACAGTTAGCTTTATTAAGGCAAAACTATGCTGCATGCCTGGGTTTTGAGCCAAGATGTAATTTACACATAGCTTCAGTGAGTGGGATTTTCCCATAGTTCAGCATGGCTAGAAATATGAAATGTTCTGTCTTCATTATGGAAGTTTGTTGTTGTGAATTTTTGCCTTAATTTGCCTCTCCTACAAAAATACAGACATGTAAATTTTATAATACCAAGTATTCATGCCCTAAGGAGAGAATGAAAGCATTTCAGAGATCAAGGTAAGACTGAACGTGGGAAAGGATTAGATACAGGACCTTTTACTAAGCTTCTTTGATTCCAGTTCTAGTATCAAATTAGTCATGATCATGTATGACACAAGGAAGGGCAAATAACCTTTCCTTTTCTGTTTCTTCATTTTTCACATAGTACTAAGAAAACATAGAACATTACTAGGAATACACAATATAAACACTGTTAACAGCTTGTCTTTCACAGAGATCATCAACTTAGAAATGTACATAGCAAAAACCATGTTGTGCCAGAAGAAGTCAATGGGTTTGTAACTGGTCTCAATTAAGAGTTTTTACATGAGGTATAACATTTGTTATCTGCTGCCTAATGGCATTCAGCAAGCTGTGGAGTTCTCTCCTGCCTTCAAACACGTCAAAGAATCAAGTGCATTATTATCAGCATATTCCAATGACTTCAGCATGAGCAGAGAAAGTTCAGGAGAAATACACAGTTCTGTGATAGAGTCCAATTAATATAACTGAAATGTAGGTATATGCATGATAGATAAGTTTTTAGATTTTAAAATTATTAACTGCTCCTTAAGTTTACACGTCATACTCAATTTCTAGACAATGTAATGACTGAAAACTTGGTATGGAAGAGAGTAGCTGCCCCCTTGACACAGCCTTTCAGGAGTGGGCTCTTTGTATGCCAAGAGATGAATTCTAGCCTACTGCAGCTAATTTCTGTAGGTCTCTTACACTGTCTGTGGAGAATGATAGGTCCTTCCAGAAACAGTTTCCAGGCTCCTGCTCTGAATAACTTATCAAGTTATGGAGGAACTTCATACCCTCTGTGGACTGTAGAAGAAGCCTATGGAGATTAGTTTCACTGAACTCGTGTTTGCTTTTATGAGTGTCCCAGTGAATTTCCTGCTCCTCCAGGTATTTTTCTTTTTCACCTATTATCTTAGCATCTTCTTTGCCTTATGGTCCTGGATTTGTCAGTGAGCTTTTTAAGAAAGTCAATATATTGCCCCTTGTGTGGCAAGTCAGCAGAGAGAGAAGTCCCTGGCTTCCTGGCAGTAGAGGAGCTAAAGCTGTGCTGCTTGTGATTTCCACTGTCTTCAGCAGCTGACAATGGATACTGTTGGAGAAAGTTTGAACATGGTTCTTGCCAGTTAGTCTGGAAATCACCTCTGTTCACAACGGCATTTTTGCCATAATCAGCAAAGACATATTTGTTGGTGACAAAGATGAATATCAGAAAACCTATAGTAGCCTTACTAGTCAAGACTTTTTACAGCATGGGAGTATCTGCAACTATGCTGCTTGCAGTAGCAAGTCACGGGAAAATAATACATACAGTTCTTTTTTTTCCTTTTTCCTATGAAAAGACACCTTCTTTTACATATTTTCCACAGATGAATTAAAATATATTTCCTCACCATCATGGCAACTACAAATTTTAAATGGGAGAAATTGCCTTGAGATAGTACAACACATTGTACTGATTTGTACTTGAATGGTCCATTGCCATTTTATCTTCCTTGTTGGTGTTATTTTAGAAACTCAGCTGTAATCTCTGTTGTGATAAAGTGGCTGTTGTATCAGACACTACCTACAAAAGCTACCTACCGAAGAAATGGGTAACATTTTTTCCATTTTATTCTGGCACACAATATTTGCTAGTCTAAATATGTTTTGAAACTGCGTATTTATTTGAAGCAAAGCTTTTCTTCTAAATTGCTTTTTTTACTGTCTGTCCAGTCGAGATGTTCAGATTCCTTGAGATGCACATTCTTTAACTAATCACCAGAATTGTAAATCAATAATCAGATTAACAGCTTCTTACAGAAAGCAAGGGATTTGCTGTCCCTGACTGACAGCAGTCATGTAGCTCATAATTAGGATTAGTCCTTTCAGGAGACTGAAGATTACAATGATATGTACACTATAACATATTTTTTTTCCCCTTAGGTACCTCTTCCAGCTCTTTATTCCAGCTTAGGCAGTGTTATATGACTTATGTGTCTGCTCCCCAGATCACCGCACAAACCAAAGAGAGCATGATGTTTGCTTTTTAAACTGATAGAATTTGGCATTTTGAAAGAAGATCCCAGCAGGATGGCCTCCCCTGCTGAAATATGTCAGTAGCCATCTCTCCTCATTATCCAAATAGCCTTTTTGATGAATGGCAGCAGCAGTCTTTCCTTGTTAGAGCTAGTTAGCTGAATGCTCATCACTATTGTTTTAGCATAATTATCTTCAGGGTTAGGTGGAGGCCAGACTGTTCCCCGTTAATGCTACAATACTGGAGTCGATTTTTGTTCACAACTGTTAGCACCAAGGCATGGAAACAGACTGTGAATACTGAAAAAAACAATGCATCACTTAGTCATGCAGAATATACAAGAACATTTTTCTATTCCTTCCTTTTATAGAAGGTATCACTTTAAAAATTCTTTGAAGTGTGTAAACTTATAGTCATGTCAAATCAAATGCTGTTAATCTGTTGAGCAGGAAGGAATGAGTATATTTTCAGGAATGTTTGTATCTCCCTGACTTGATTAAACTAAACATAATCTCCTGATGTCATTACATGTCCAAGAAGGGGAAGAGAAAAGAAAGACGTGGGTACAGTCCATTAGTTAAGAAATGTGAAGTGATTGTGTTTCTTGAAGTTATGACAATGGAAAGGTTTTGATAGTTTGAGGCTTTACCACAAATAAAGTGTGGGGGCAGGAGGAGAAATCTCTGCTAATCTCTTGATGAGATAACATGTTACATGTCCCCTTACTGTAAGACCTCAGTCTATCGCCATGGACTTCATGGCTGTTATGTAAGCTGTTATTTGGATTATGAAACTGAGATCTGATTGCATTTTGCTCATGGGGAAATAAGCCTCACAGGGTCTATTCAAATTTTCAGAGAAAGCACCTGTTTGTGCTGCTCCCGTATCCTATTGCATTTCCCAGCTAGATCAGCTGCAGAAGGGAGAGGTCTCCAGGTGCTGGATCCCCATGAGGAGCAGGGAGAAACGAGGAAAAGGGAATGTCCAAGGGGTTGGATCTAGTCATGTATGATAAGTAACGAGGTTTGGATGATGGTGGGGTGGGGTTTTTGGGGGTTTTGGGGGTGGGGTTAGCACAAGAAATTCAGATTTCTTTTCTAAGCTCTTGATTTGAACATATGTGCTGTGGTACCTCTCTGCTGTCCTCCGTGCTGCAGTTTTCTGCACATGAGCAAGAGGAAATGCTCCTCAACAGAAGCTAATTACTTTTGGTTTCCATTTGCTCTCACACTCCTGTCAGATCGCAGAGATTTAACCTGACCAGATGCAATACTTTGTTACTTCCCCTTCTCACAGCCTGGCCGGCCTAGGCTTTTGGAATGACTACATCCAAGCGAGGTGTTGTTAGGTACCATTGTTATCTGTTTGTCTCGGTGAATGAGACAGGCACATGAAGTGCACATGGGCTGTAAGTAGTGTTGTGAAATACAGCCTCATTCGTACGGAAGTGAGCTGGAGAATGAATTCAACACAGAGCCTCCCTGAGCAGAGCAAGTGTCCCCACTGCAGAGATGCTGCAAGAAGTAGGGACCAAGGAGGGCCGAGATGTTCGTATGGTGTGGCCAGCTGACGGCATTGACCAAAGTATTGGAAACACACGTCGGGGTAAGAAATTTGTTCCAGTAATTTGTAGGACAGCCTCCACCCCCTTTAAATGTTGGGTTTTTTTTTTTAATTACATGGTTTAAATAAATATTTTTAGTTTCAGTAGGAAGTTATGCATTATTCAAATGACAGTTCTGAAGCAATATATTCAGATGCAAAAAGCACTTTAAATTGATTTTGAAACTATCAGCAGCAGAGAGAAAAAAAGGGGGGGTGGGAACACAAACTGGCTTATAAAATATTTACACAAATAATTGTAATATTTAATATCTTGATAGACTTATGTTTTGTGATCCCCAAAGTACTAATGAACATTAGCTATGCTTGACACTGACTTTAATTAAGCATGTCTTCAATTCATAAACACACTGAGTAACAAGTTGCTCATTGGAAAAAATTTTCTTATCACCATTTAAAAAAAAAAGACAAAAGCATTATATTAAGCAGAAAAAAAAAGAAAAGAAATTAGTATGCTGGGTAGTCATTTTATGAGTTATAATGTAAGAGTATTTAAAGTTGAATTGTAATCCAGTGGGAGTATTGTGTACCTTGCATTACTGATAAATTGTGCTACAGTCATTGTTAGTGAGGAATAACTTTTGTTATATAGTTCTGTCATGCTGTATGCATTTTTCCCAGCCATTTATATTAGGAACAGCTTTTGTGTGCCACATAAGTGAACCTGGCTCTAATCTGCAACTGATTTACTGCTCTTGCCTGCAGGGCCATCATCTGTGTTCTTAGCGGAACTAGTGGACATACTAGCTTTGACATACTGTACAGGAAGTTTTTTCACAAAAATCAGGCTTGCCAAACCCTGAGGTCGTCAGTCAAACAGAGTCACATTGACTGAGTAAAAGCTGAGTAGTTCTTGAGGTTTGGCCCACTATTTAACATCAGATTACAAGCCTCTCTAGTTTAATAAAAATTTAAAGGATGGCCTCAAGCTCAGAAAACCATTGTGCACATGCCTGTCTTTAAGCATGTGTGAAGTCCTGTTGATCTAAATATGAGTACTTCCTGCAGCATAAGGCAATGAGAGGTTTAGGAAAAATATGTATAAGATCAGACGTCCTCTTCTTTGGTCTTGATCTCCTCATGAGATCCGAGTACAGTAGTGTTTATTTCTAAGATCTTGAAACCATGCAGAGCCACTGTTCCTAGCACAGAAAAATGTACTTAACTGAAAGTGGAGTCCTGATTCAAAGGCTAGTGTTGCTTGTCACAGTTACCTTTTGGATGCTCAGAAATTTTGCGGGGTGGACTCCTGATACGCATTCATATATGAGCACTGTAACCTTACACCAGGAGTCTCAGGCTCTGTGTGTAACTCTTCAGACACTGGGTTTGGATCTCTTGGAAAACTTGACTTGTTGCTAACACAAAACATGTGAGTAAGAGACTGAAAGTTAAGCATTCAGAAAAAGGAGGCACTGGACAGAAGGAAAAAATAAAGTAACTATTAGGCAAAAAATTCTTTAAACAAAAATAATTTTCATGTTTATTGAAAAGGATATGCAACAAAAATTCCCACTAGTTTTCTTATGCCTCTTATGTCATTAAAAGCAGAGCAAGGCATAAAATTCCCACAAGGAACACACACAGGAAACTGTGGGAGAAAAGAAACAATACTCTACGTATCTTGAGATTTTGTGTTATTGCTGTCACTATGGTGTCACAACACCTCCTATGTCAAAAAAGCTTGTTTGGTAATCACAGATTTTCTAGGGTGCTTCATAACTACCAAATGGAATTTGAAAAGAACTTACATCAAGGCTGGAAGCTTAGAAAGAATCTGTTTTCATTTAGAAATAAAGGAAAGTGACAGTCATATTTGTAAAGGATTACAGTCAAGTGCTGCAAGAGTTTATTGATTTTTTCCATTTGATTTCTTAATATTGCACTGTATGGAAGAAGAATTGGTTTTGTCACAATGCCATAAAATTCATTTTATAGTAATTTTTATTTCAAGTGTATTATTATGGCCATTTAGATCTGGTAAAATAACTGAAGGTCAAGTAACTGTATTTTTAAAAAAGTATTTTCATAGTATATATATTATTTCTAAAGTTTTCTAGTATAACGATGGTCTGTACTATCTTCAAGAGATTTTTAAAAACAGAATTAATATTTGTTTCTGTGTGGCCATGATTTCACTCCCAAAGCTGTTCATTCCAACTGCTTGCATGTCTATGTAGGCAGTTGCAGTTGTGTGCTTTGCCATTAAAAGAAAAGGAAGTTGAGATCAAGTTTGTGCTGTGTGGCATTTGGCTGTGTATCTTTAGATAAAATGACATTGGACCACTTTTGATACAATATCTCAGGCACTGAGTGGTTTGGTCTTTTTCTTTCCTCTCTAGAACAGAATTTGATACCTGGCTTTCTCCCAAAACTAAGAGCATTATAATGTGGGAACTCAACCTGCTATACTTGGGAGGGAGTGGATAATTGTTGTTGTAGGTGTTCACATACCAAGACGTTTATATTTACTCCTGTTTGTTTCCAGCAACCCTTACCTCAGCAAATTTGGCAAGTCTCTCCATTTAGCCCACATCTCTATTGTTTACAGACTAATTGTGGAATTCAGCAGTTGTGAGCGTCACCCTGCACATAGAGCTCTACACTGTTGTTGTCTCAGGAATGTCTCCTTCAAGGAGAATAGGGATTGTTGTTCTTTGCCTGGGATATAGTTTGCTGAAGAAATCTCAATTGTTTGGATCCATATCGTATCCCTACATAGCAGTGAAGCAAGTGTAACACACAGAGGCCAGGCAGTTAAGCTGCTGTCAGTGTGTGAAGAAATGGTAGCTGAAAAATTATTCTCTCTTAAGGTCACTAACACTTGAAGAGCACCAGAGAGTCCCATGACTTTGAAAAAAATTTTTTCCTGAGTTTGAATCAAGCTTAATTTTGCATATGATCTCACTGATCAAGAGACTTAACAGTTAAAGAAAGCATTTCTTATAATAGCACTTTTGATTGGTTTTAAACTGTACACAATGGGCATTTGGGGATATTTTCATTAAGCTCCATCATATTTTCCCAGGCATTATTTTTTAGAAAATCTCACACTTAAACTGCATGTTTAAACCCCATATTTGCAGCCTGCACCTAGAAAACAAAATTCAGCTTATATTTTTAACATTTCAGTACTTTTAAAAGGCTTTTTAAATTTTCTTTAAATGTCCTATCTATCTACCTGAAATCTTCCTCCAATGTAGTGCAAATGGAACCTCAGAAATCACTACAATGCATGACAAAGCCAACATCCTATGCAGACCCCTTGTACAACCAAATGGCAGACCAGTTTTCCTCCCCATGCAATTCCACAGAAGAGAGATCCATACTTATGAACTTATTTGCATGACGATGGACCAGATTTCAATGTAATTGGCTTATTCAAATTGCATTAGCAGGAAATACAAACCAAAAAATGCAAAGAATGAAGGCCGTTGCAACCTTATCTAAAATCTCTTACACGTAGGTAGTCTGTTCTCTTTCTGAAAGTCTGTAAATCCTGGGAATCAGAACAAAAGCTAAAGGAAGTGGCATTAAAATAGGGCCCCAAAATTAGAAATTGTAAATACCTTTGGACTCTCTTAAAGCTTCTGGTATGTGAAGGGCACACACACTTTAACACCATCTTTATATAGCCTATTTTGAAATAAAAGATAGAATGCCCCCAGATGAAGTTTCCTTGTATATTATATGGATTTTAAGTAATTTTTACAGTTTCCTTTTGCAGAATGATGTCACAAGTATTTGCTTAAGACTTATGTATGAGAACTGATTCCCAAATGTCTGTATTTTTTTTAAAGAGTGTTGCATAATTTAACAAAGAATTATCCAGTACTCTGTAGTTTTGGTGGGGCGACACCAGCACATTCACGTTTAAAAAAGAACCTCCTACACAACTCTTTCTACTCAAGGCTTGTCATCTTGTACACGCGATATCATTTCATTGCATTTGAAGCCTCTTACTAATTTAATAACATCATGAGAGAGGAAAATTTTACCCAAAATATCTCAATACTCACTGAATTTCAACAGCAGTGTATAAGTCTCCAAGAAACTTTGTAAATAAGTTAAGTTTACAAAAAGCTTTAAGCATATCCATATTAAACAGTTTTAGCCACTTTTAACCATTTGAGATCTCATTATAAGCGGTTAATAAAAAGAACTGTTCAAAAGAGAGAGGGGGACATGACAAAAAGAAACAACGATTAAGTTATACTATTTGCTTTCCCCCCCAAAAAAATTAACATACCACAGTAAAGAAATTAAAAAACCCACAGACTAAATAAGAAAAAAATCTTGCAGAAAATGTAAGATCTGATTTTGACATTTGAGTCATAACAAATATGCTCATATAAGCAAATAAGCTTTCTGAAGAACTTAATTCTGCTACTCTCTAATTCCACAAACTGTCATCCAGCGTGAGGTCTTTACTGTGCACCCCCTCTCTCCTGTGTTAACTGGGTGACTTGCTTAGAGGAGGGTATCAAACTTCCACAGATTCTATAGAACAGGTTTGCCTTGTGGTAAGTTCCTAGTCCCCTCTGCTCCTGACCTTTTCCTTTCCATTTCCTCTCTGACCCCAGCTCCTGTACATGGTCCCATTTCCCTTCTGATATCTTCTTCTGAACATCCCACATACTTTCCTCTTCCTGTTTCTATCACTCAACTTTCTGCATCTAATGGATTTAACTCACTCACCCTTTCTCCAAGTCAGTCTCCAATACCCCTTTCTGTACCTGAATATCCTTCTCTTTCTTTTGATCATATTTGATATTTCTGCACTTGAGTCAAATGCTTTTGTGGTGATTCTCTAGATAGAGAGGGCAAAACACTGAAGGGAGAGAAGAAATGAGGTCTCAGAAGAAGTATCAAGAGTTTCCTATAGGCTAGTTGCTGACAGTGTTCTCTCATATTCATTTTAGTCCTTCATGTTCACGAAGACAGACTGTTCTGGGAGTTTTACTAGCAAGAAACAATTGAGTGTGTATGAACTGAGACTTTCAAGAGATGCAAAGTTGGGTACTATTCTTCCACAGATGTCAAAAGTGCAAAGGGACTGTCCCCCATATGTTAAGTGACTGCTTCTCTCTCTGGAAATAAACAAATATTGGTAGCTCCTTAACAGGCAATAAATAGGGTAGCAACAAAAAAATTATCTTACATTGGCTTCCTTGTACCTGAATCCCATGGCTGCCTCTCCTCAGCTAAGCTTCAGATATTGCTTTACTGTCTAAAAGAAACTGGCAGGACATTCTTTCTTGAATGTTACTGTGAGAAATAATTGGAATATTTTTGGTAAAATTTCCCATCACTGAAATTTTCATCATAAACAGTCAAAATTTGGCAAGGTTATAAACAACTGAAAATGGGTCTTCATAACAGGAAGACTCAAGCTCACCATTTGTACAAGATGACAGTTCAACACACGATATTGTTTTATTGCATGAACCATAAGCTTAATTTTAGCAGCTATTGTTGGACTGAGAA
This sequence comes from Phaethon lepturus, assembly GCF_000687285.1. Lineage (NCBI taxonomy): Eukaryota > Metazoa > Chordata > Aves > Phaethontiformes > Phaethontidae > Phaethon > Phaethon lepturus. Next base: position 5,881 of record NW_010524263.1, on the reverse strand, counting down.
AATGGAGGAGAATGTGAAGTAAGTCCCTCTCTCATATACCTGCTCAGTCTGCAGTCAGGTAGCAGAACCTGTGGTGCAGCCAATGACTTTCATTCTGTGCTATTTGTCAGTCCAGGGATCGCAGTGGGACAAGAACAGAAATTAGAACTGCTTCTCTGTTTTTTCGGACCTGAGCCTTAGGATAGGGTGACTAACAGCCCACCTGTCCAAAGCTTTAGTGCTGACATAGCTGCAAACTTTCTGTCCATAAAGAAAAAGATTTTGAAAATTAAAGCCTTTCCAATGAAATAAAAGAAATACATTAATACCACCCCTTCTTTTTTTGCTTGGCCTAAATCTTAATTTATCTGTTTAAAAATACTGTGTACACTTCGGGCACTCATCTCACGCTCTCTGTTTAAATGACTAGCTACAAATTTGTATATTTATAGCATTTTTTATCCTCTAATTTCCTGTGCTTAAACCACCTGCTTCAAAAATGTCTTTTTAAGATTTTGTTTTCTCCTTGTGGCCATCATTGGCACGCACATAAATTTGAATGTGAGAATGTTGTCAGTATATACAGGACATGGAGGCCTGAGGCTGGTCCCTTAATGGTTTCAGCAAAAATCCATAGTGTCAAGTGATTCAGAAGACAGGTATGATCAATAATCTGTCAGCATAAAACCAATAGCCGTTTTCTCCGCCACAGTATTGCTCAGGGGATACCGCAGAGACAGCTGTGCTGTGTGCAATGTTTTCTGTGGAATGCTTACAGAAGCCTTATTGGGGCCTAGTTTTTAAAAATACAATTAATTTGTGTTACACCAAAAGTGAGGGTAAGATGAACAGTTTTTGGATGTTGCTGTTATTTAGTTACTTTTAATAGAAATCAGTATCTAGAGTATCTAACGTCTATTTTTGCAGCTGTGGACAAACTACTAAGAGAATTGTCCTTGTCTTTAAGATGCTCTATGGAGTTTAAGAGGCATTACATTTTTACTGCAAATTTATTAACAGGGCTTCAATGATATTATAAGCCTTCTGATTGGTCACTGATATTTGAAGATTCATCACTAGGGTTAATATTAGATGTAATTTTCAATCAATTATTCCCTATTTACTATGAAAACAATATTAAGAATTCTGTGTTCTACCGTATCTAGCCCATGTCTACACATTTTAAAGGTTTACCAACCAACTTTACAATTTTGCCATTGAAGCGGTCAGGTTTAAGGTAGGTTATGATTATAAGTATTATAACTGATTCTGTGATTGTATTATAATTGATTCTGTAATTGTGATTCTGTGATTATTAGTTCTAGTAGAAAATAAGAATCTTGAAAGTTCACCCATCCCAAACCATGAACGCGACAACAAAGTGCCATAACCTCATTACTCTTCAATTGAAGTCATTGTGTCTTTTGGCATATCTTAATATGGAAGGAGGAATTCAGACATCCAAATTCACTGAGATCAGATACAGACATTCTTCAGAGCGGTATCTTTTCTTTTACTCATGGATTGTTAGCCCTGGGGAGACCTGGGGAGCTACAAAGAGTTTGTCATCATGGGATGTGAAATCCAAGGCCGGGTGGGGAGTGGGGAAAGGCATGTATGGTGAGACTTGGGCATGGTGCAAGTTGGAGACTAAAAAAGACGAGATGTTTGTGAAAGTAGTTCAAAGGTTTTTTGCCATGTGGGGAAATTCCACTGGCTTGGAGTGGATTACTTAGCAAAGTGAGGAAATATTTTGGAAGGACACATATGACAAACTACCTAATTTACCTTTGATCTTGAAAACTACATCAGTCTGTTTTCTCATTTCTCCATCTATTGTTTGCAGCTCCCACTGGTTTTGTCAGGTCTGCTATTAGACATGTAAGCTCCTAAGGGCCTGGAACGTGTTTGCCTGTGTGTTTCCCAAAGGCTGTCCTAAGCATTACTCATAAATAATACATTTGTGTAGTCTGCATGCTGTGGTCTGACCCAACATAATTTCTCTTTTTTTCAGAAGAGAGTCACTAAAGACATGTGCACATATGTGCTAAATTCTCTTCTCTAAGAAATATGAGAAGACCCCTCTCATGCGGGATGGACTCATAGTCACCTCAGCTGTCAGTAAATAGTCAGAATTCTGGCTGGAGCACCATCCGGCCGCGCCAGCATTCCAGTGCTCTGCTCTTGCGCCTTTGCTTCAAAATTAGGCCTTTGCAACACTGGGCAGCTGCTACTTTTCAAAAGTATGAACAAAACTTGGTCAATGAGGAACAGAAACTATAAAAACAATTTAAAAAATGAGTCTGAAAACCAAGTGTGAAATATGACTTGTTAGCTTTAGCCTAGCCAGGAGTGATGCAGAACCTCACTAAAAGAGACAGTAAAAGTAAACCAAATGCTAATAAAAAAATATCTCCTGAAATATATGCAGATACCATTAAAACTATTGCATGCAACTGCAAACAATATCTACAACTGCGTTCCATTTTTTCTGTACATTAAAATGCAAATAGAAGAAACCCGGTCTTCCAAAATGCTTATAATTAACGCACATTAGAGATGAATTAGAGATTATGTGTTCTAGTTTCATTTCAGTGAGAATCACTTGATCCTCTACTTGAGTCATTTACGATGGTTTAGCTTTGGATGACTCCAGAGTCAGTCTGGCACCCTGAACAACATTGAAAGTTGTACCTGATTAGCTCAAATCAGGTAATTTGTCTAGCATACAAATGAGACTTTAGAAACCCATGGGTGTGCCTGAAAACTGGCATCCATGAGTCAGGAAGGTCCGCATTTTTCAACATGATTCTAAGTGCTGGGTTATGGAGAGGGAAGAAGAGATTGCTCTGGTTTCATTGTCTTAAAACGTTTTTACTGCAACATATTATTGGCCATCAGATTTGTGTTGGTGGAGCACTACTCTTTTCCTTTTCTTCCACTACAGTACTGTAAGTCAAATCCTTTAAAAGAAGTGAGGAAAAAAAATGCTAGAAACTACTCCATGTCTGAAAAATTGTAAAGGAATAAATTACATATACTGGGCAGGACCTCTAGTTTCTGTTTCTCTCTATGACAAAACAGTTTTTCTTTCTGTCCCCCATAAAGCAACCATCTTTGAAAACTCTGCTGCATTCTGTAAACTTTTAAAGTAGATTGTAAGACAGGATGAGGTGTGCTTTTCCATATGCACAGAGGTGAAAACATCCCTGGACCCTCTGTTTGTAAATATACTCCAAATGACTGTATGGGATATCAGAAGTGTGTGTTCAATCCTTTCATGATCTAATTATATTATTTTGCAATTTATTAAATAAAGACAGAAGCAAAGATCGAAGCCCCTTGTTATACCACATGGATAGTCAATGTGTCATGGTTAGTGCTTGAGAGACCCAACAATCTGTACGTTGTCTCCCAAACATCACAGTTGAAGAACTATTTTACTGGCCTTTGAACAGCCTCCTATGGGAAGTTCATAGGAGGGGAAGGGGAAAGGGAAAGGCAGCATTAGACTTACCCTTTCCAGGTTCCTTAAGTGCCAGAAGACAGCTGTCTGGAGAGGCATGGCCTTCAAGGTCTGGGAGCCCTGCCATCCAGGCTGGGATTGCCCCTTACAGGGGAAGTTCCATATGCATTGCAGATCAGTTGACATGAACATACATCTACTTCTTTTTTATGTAATTCTAGAGGATAATATATACTAAAAAAGGGTAATTTAATTAAAATAAATAGGTTAATACTGTCAAAGTGTACCACCCATTTTAAACTAATTGAATTTCCATGCCCAAATGGGAAGTGTTCAGAGAATTAAACAACCAGCAATCTGACTCAGATAGCAGTTATGACCACATAGTGTCAACGGGGATTAGCAAAGCTGTAAAGGAACAGCAATAGTAAATTTGGTCTTTTAGGTTGGTCATTTACCCAAGTAAACAAGATAAGCGTCATTTAGAGGCATAGTGCAGAGACTATGATTTTGAATAACAGAAACCAGTTGTTACTTGGAGAAAATACCATAAAGTAAAGAAACAAACACAAAAATTGGTGGAGTTTAATGACAAAGAGATGCTACTAGAAAGGACACTGTTTAGAAATTATAAATTGTGTCAGTATTAAAAAAAGTAATGAAAGAGGAAACACTGGTAAATTAGATGTAAAAACTTGGGAAGTCAGGCTGAAATTATTTTGATGAGCAACTTGCTGAACTAAAAATAACCAACCTCTTTTTCAAATATATGAGAAGCTTCCTTATGAATGGAGTACATTTGTAGTTTATTTAAACTAGATTTTTTCAACTTAGTAAAAAGATGACTGAGACTATAAAATGAAATAATGAGTAGGAAACAGGCATTCACCATTTTCCCCTCAATATTAGAGTGCATCTGATAATATAATCAGGCTGAAAATATTAATACAATGAAAAGATTTTTTTCATCTGATTCATAATGAAATTATGAATTTTCTTGCCACAGGATGTTGATAAGGTGAAAAATACAAGAGGATTCAGAAAAAAAATAGATAAATTCATGGTAACAGATCCACTGCTGTCAGCTGAAGATGACGATCTGCAGGCAATCACCAGCTCAGGAAGATCATAAACCATTGTTATCCGGAGTATAGAAGGAATAGACTCATTCTATGTACTTGTGTTGTTTTGTGTATGTTTCTTTTGAGTATCTATTATTAGCCTACCCTAAACATACAATATCCTATGCTAAGCAACCCTCTGGTGTGAGCCAGTGCAACTGTTCTTGAGGTCTTATGTTGAAAATATACAGCATGGAGTAAAATACAAATATCTTTCTGAATTGTTGTGATAATTTTTTGCTAAACAGAAAAAGACCAAAGCGCAAAAATGCAGCTGATACTTATATAACTGAAAAAAGAGCATTACAACTTGTTACTTCCACAGAATATAACCATATTATCATGAGCTTTGATATTTAATCTAAATCATAAATGTTGTTTTCTAACTTTCCTAGCATTTTGCATGTGGTGAGACATTGGTCTGCTAGTTGATAATTAACTCTTCTGAAAACTGACTAGAGAATTTGTTTTGCAAATTTAATTCCTAGGAAAGCTCTTAGATGCTGGAATGTATGCAGAGGTTTTCATTAAAATCCTTCTCATTTGTTTTTACGAGTATTATTCCTACTGCTTACATTGGTATCATGTATTTTAGAACTTGTTTAGGACTTGAGACTGTGTTTGGCACTTCATGAACCAGAAATGTTGGTTCTCTGAAAGGAAAGTAAAGCTGACATCACTGGGGTAGTGGGAGGAAAGGCCTAAGTATGAAACATTTGAATATGCCTTACCTAAATCTTAGAGCACTGTGTTGTAATATTTTTTCTTATTTTGCACAAATTTATATTGCATCAAATCATCCAGCTAAGATAGTGAAGTGATAGGTATAATTTAGTAAATACTAAGCATCCAAACATCAGCTCTAAGTACAACACATACTTTTTCCTAAGTGTTTAGTAAAGCTCAGTGTGTAAAGTAAGCACAGCAGCTCCAGACGTCCTAGACACCTTGTTAGTATTTTAAAAATATTACATGTTCAACTAGTACATTATTAGGTGCTAGTAGGGCCAGGAAATCTCTTTTCTCTGGATGTCGCCTATCAAACAGGTCAGTAAGACGAGGAGCACTGTGAACAGAGTGGGCAAACAGAGCGTAGCAGGTTGCCCAGGGTGTGGCGTGGCAGCTTGAGCAGCAGTTCATGTGGAAGGGTGCTCAGGGAGGGCGTAGTAGCCCCACCAGCTCAAGAGGTGAGTTCTGTTGGTACAACCACTGTTGGTGATCATCACCCTCTCAGGAGGAGCTGAGCTATGGTAACCACCTGGCAGAAAGCCATGTCCTCTGCAGTCACCAGAATGGACGTGGCAACACAGAGCTC
>NW_010524262.1:4125-8591 GCF_000687285.1 Phaethon lepturus | reverse complement strand
CTTCCAACCCAAGGATTCTATGATTCTATTCTTCCAAAGGAAGAGGTAAGAAATCCTACCTAGAAATATGCAAAATAATTGGCCCTTGTCCTTAATCTTGTATTAACTTCCTATCATTGGTTTGTTTTGTAACATACAAGAAGAAAGTTTTTCCCTCTTGAGTGAGATGGCATACTCTGAATAAACACACAGCCCTTTGTTTCTTACTACAGCATTATGTTGTGAATTGTAGAGTTACCAAAAACCTCAAGGCACACAAACCTTTTTATAAAATGAAAACAGTGAACAAAAATAACTCCTGGGAAGTAGGGTAGAATATGGAAACTTCCCAAGTAAATTAAGAAAGTGCTGTTCCATGGACTGTCTTCTAGAGATGATTCACCTCCTGGCCATGGCCCGTGCTTGAAAACTTACTGAGCATCTCAGTTTTAGATAGCTAAAAATGGATGAGATTAATTATACTGTAATTGTATAAGACACTTCACCTAACCTTATAGGTCCATATATCCAATATACACAGTTCTACTCTGATCTGGGAAGTGTCATTGCTAAACATCTGGAAAATGCTGCCTGGGGCTTGCTGAAGGTCTGAATCCTAATGCAGAGTAGTACCATTTAGACCAGACTGATCCATTCCCAACATCAAGGGTGAGGATGTTCCAATATAGCTGTCCCTGTTTGCATCAAGCACCTTTGTGGCAGAGACAATCTTGATAGGCTGTAAGTCCTCCAGGACTCTCCAAATCCTTTAGGACTACTCCAAACCAGCAGTCCTTCATTCAGCATATTCTGAATATCACAGCTCCATCTTAGCTTCAAAAATTCACCTCAATGCTATTTACCTGGACATACTTTAGGGCTAATGATACTGCACATGCCCCACACAGGAAGAAAGCCACAGAAAAAACAGAGGAGAACACAGCCCAGCACAAAAGTCTGTATACTTTTATATATGGAAAAGAAGTTGAAATTCTGTTTAAAAGTTGGCAATCCCTTGCAAAGACTAAGTGAGATTTTGTGACACTCTTCAGAAGAGCAACCTTTAAATTACATGAAATCACCAGCTTGGGTAATACAATGCATAACTGGAGACCAGCAATTCCATAAAGACCATGGACATACTGCAGAGAGTCCAGCAAAGGGACACAAAGATGATGAAAGAACTGAGGCATCTCACATATGAAGAAAGGCTGAGAGAGCTGGGGCTGTTCAGCCTGGAGAAGAGAAGGCTCAGGGGACTGTTATCAATATTTATAAATACCTGAGGGGAGGCTGCAAAGTCAATGGAGCCAGACTCTGTTCAGTGGTGCCCAGTGACAGGACCACAGGCAATGGGCACAAACTGACACACAGGAGGTTCCCTCTGAACATCAGGAAACACTTTTAATCTGAGGGTGATTGAGCACTGGAACAGGTTGTCCAGGGGGGTTGTACAGTCTCCATCCTTGCATATGTCCAAAAGCTGTCTAGACAAAGTCCTGGGCAGCCTGATCTAGGTGGCTCTGCTTAGCAGCCAGTTGGACAAGACGATCTCCAGAGGACCCTTCCAAACTCAACCATTCTGTGATTCTGTGAAATAGTAACGGTTGGGCTAGCACTAGGGTGTTGGATTGTGTAAGATCAGTATTACTATGTGAGATGTAGGCTGAGGATCAGAAATGGGGGGACTATTTAGGCAGCCTACACCTTTTCAATACCTGAGTAAGATAATTTGACAGGATATTTTAGGACAGCCATCTCAAGTGTTCGGGCTCTCCATATGGTCACTAGCAAGAACCCATAGTGTTCCTAGAGCAATTCAGAGAGTTGAAGGGAAATATCCAGCTCTCTCCGTTGACCTAACAGGTCTTATCTGGACATCTGACATGGTGCTCCTTTACGGAGAACAAGGTGTTACCCTCAATCAGGCCGTAGGAAACTTACTGGGGTGAGGTGAGCAGGTAGCTGATTCGGGGAACACAGCAGGTGTCTTCATCCACTTGCATTTTATACTAATCATGCCATTTCTGAGCTAAGCAACTAACAGAGGAGGAGAACTCCTTTTGCACAACTTCCCGGTGATCAGAGCACTAGGTCAGTAATCCAGAGCAAGCCCGGATGCCAATCCTCTCCTTCGTCCCACCTCTCTGTAGAATTATAGCAAGTAACAAAGCCACAGAAATAATCACAGACTCATAGAATAATTCAGATTGGAAAGGACTGGTCCAACCTGCTGCTTAACCTAAGGTTGATTACAAGATCCCAACTGGCTTTATTCAGTTGGGCCTTGAAAACCTCCGAGGATGAAGACTGCACAAAACCTGCTGCTATCCATGAGCATCTTAGTGCCCATCAATGTGCTATTAAGACCAAATAATCCTGGTTTTGCTGAGTGTCATGATGGCCATCTACCGGAGCTCAGAGTATTCTCTTTGAGCGTTAAGTTCTTGGATTCAGCTGTTTTGGACTGAAAATGGTTTTTCACAAGAATTTGATATAAATCTGCAGCAAGCGGAAGGGTAACCTTACCTATCTGTAAAACATCAGTACAGATGCATTTCCAGAGTGATGTCATATTGCTTAGTAACAACCCACAGTTCTTAGAATTTGATCTGAAATCCAGAATTGTATTTCAGTTCAAAAAATGTACCTGTAAATTTAGAGGGAGCTTTCATTTGATGTTTCAACAAATGCTGAAAATTGCTGTCTGCGACTCCTGAGTTTTTGAGTACTCAGCTTGAGATATTTTCATTTGCAGAGAATAGATGCCCAGAATCCTTCAAGCAGTCTCAAGTTGGGTTCTCAAAACCATAGGAAATGCTTTAGGGTCACTATATAACCTGCAGTAGATTGAAGCAATATTTTAAGATGGAAAATGGAAGAGGCTAAATGATTCTAAAAGGGAATCAGCACTTTTGCATGGTAAAAGCTTCAGTGAATTTAACCAATGGCCTTTCCCGGCATAAAATCTTCAAACCTGTAGACAAGTCTAACAGCAAAGGTTCTCCACTGTAGTACTTAACATCACTTGATCTTTAAAAAGGAGTGGAAGCTATTGAAATTTTTGAAAAAAAATAATGGTTCAACCAAAAAGCCAGTAACGCTAGGGAGAAAGCTTTCACTGCAAGCACACACGGTAATAGTTGGGAAGGTAGGCAAGGCAGCTTGTAAAGCTGATTTTCTCCTTCGCTTCCAAATCCTCCCTCACTGTTTGCCTTGGCTTCCAAAATCTTCTCAAAGCTATTAGTTTGAAACCTGATGACCAATGCAATTGAGGTTTAACTCCTCTTTTTTTTCTTCCCTCTCTTCATTTTCATAAAGTTATAGAATCATAGAATGTCTCAAGTTGGAAGGGTCCTGTAAGGATCATCGAATCCAACTCCCAGCAACCACAAAACTCCTGAAATCCCTTCGATTTTATTGATGCCCCAGACAGTAGTATTTTAAGCATGTAAGAAACCTGCATTTTTGGCACAAAGAGCCTCTTTATGGCTAACGCGGGGGGATCTGAATAACTTCTTATCCAAATCCTTCCCCTAGCAGAGCAGTACAACCATTTTTTTTCTCTCACTGATGGCAGACGTCCCATCTGTACCAAGTCTAGTCATGTGTAATATTTTCACTGTTACATTTTCGACATGTTTTCTCAGTTCTTCAAACAAGCTTGAGACAGTGATCGTAGGACAAAATGGTCATTTCCTCATTTATAGCATTTTTTTCCCCATCACTGGCCAAACAAAAACACTCCACTGTGCAGTGTCAATAGTAACAGAGATTTCTTTAGTTGTGATCAAAAACATTGAAATGTGTGTGTCAGAAACTTCATCTGTGATGAAATATTTCTGTTCTGAGACACTTCTTACTCATTTTCATCATGGAACTCAGCCAAAATACAAAACTAGGTGAAAATGTGAAGTAAGTAAAAACTAGGTGAAAAAAAGCCACAATTTTCTGGGGTTTTGGGTCATTCCATATATGGCAAAAATACACTGTTTTCTTCATTGCTTTCATAGAGGCGTTTTCAGCTGTTCCCTCAGCAGAAGAAAGAATATTTCAAATGCCTTTCTAACTATTTTCAATTCTTTCAGGTTGTTACATCTTCAAGTTGTTTTGTTCCGAGCCAGCAAACCTAAGCCAATCTTTCCAAGTCTGGATAAATTTTCTTCTGGCACTGTCCTCTTCATATTTTGTTTTGACATGGAGGCAATACTGAAGGTCATTGGGAAGACAGCAGTGATAATCAAGCAGATATTTTCGGGGGGGGAGGGGGAAGAAAAAAAAAGTCCAGAAAGGTTTGAAGGTGCTGCCAGGGCCACCACAATAAATGTGGTGTGCAGTGAGGTCGGTTCTCCATGTGGGACTTCCACCGTTGGCTGGAAACCATCACCGTCTGATGGGATTTAACCACCTTTTTAACCCGGCTGACACTTCTTTAAGCAACCCTGATGTTTTCATTTTGGGCCACGTTGTGGTCCCCACCATCTCCC
>NW_010524262.1:0-4094 GCF_000687285.1 Phaethon lepturus | reverse complement strand
CGCTCTGCCCTCCTGATCCCCAGTGGTTTTGGGAGGAGTTTCCTGCAATCACGACTGACACCCCGAAGACCTCCAGTTAGGTTGCGACGCACTGCCCTCTAATGCCATTTTGGCATATTAGCAACCCTCGTCCTTAGAGGAGACCTGTAATACGTAATACAAATGATCCAAATCCAGCAAAAACTGCTATTAAAGCTTAAGGAAAATTATATGAAACGAGATGTTTAAAAGCTGCTTTTTTTCTCCAGCATTGCTTCATTTTACACCTTCCTAAAGATCACCATCAGGGAGAAAAATGAAAACTCCCTGTTTACATTTTCTGTACCATTTTGGATGCTAGGTGCTTTCAGGGTCCCCTTTAGCTGTCTCTTTTCAGTCAAGGTATCTGATTTCTTTAAGTTTTTGCATTGCGCTGCTGCTTCTTGGAGGTGATGAGATACCCAGGAGTGCAGATGGCCACTTAAAGGTGCATGTAAATGTTGTATTTATATTATGTTTTCTGCATTTTTTTTTCATTTTAATGCTTCCTAGTGGCCTGTTTGCTTTCTTGCCTCCTCCAGAGCACTGAGTAGGCATTTCTAGAAAATTATCCACAATGATAGCAGCATCTCTTTCTTTAATGGAAGCAGCTGATTTAGAGCCTGCCGCTGTGTGTGTTTTGTTAGTGCTATTTTCTCTTGCGTGCATTGCTTTGCATTCATTAACACCAGGTCCCATCTGCCATCCCATCACCCAGCCAGCATTATGCCATCCTTCTGTAACTTTTTGCTTTCAGCTTTTGGCTTCTTACTCTGAATAATTTGGGATCCACAGCAAATTTTTTCACCTTGGCTCTTCACCTTTTCCAGGTTGCTCGTCAATATGATCAGGGGTCCCAACCAAGGCTGATGGCACTTCTCACAGTGTGAAAATCAGGAATTTATTCACAGCTCTTTTGGTCCTGCCAGTAATCCCATCTCCATAATCCCCCTCCTCTCCCAGGAGTTCAGAAGACCCAGCTGTATCAAACCCATCTCAAACTGGGGAGGACGCCACAAACGTCTCCTCCATTTCCAGGCTGTCTGGGACGTCTAGACTTGGCATCTGGGTGAGATTTCTGCACCTGCCTGCAGCCTTTCTGAATTTAATAAGATCGATTTTGTTGGCTTCTTTGCTCCTATACGGGTGTGTACAAGTATATTGTGGTTATTATTACAAACAGTGATGCACAAAATTACAATTTTGATCCACGCCTAATGCACTTTTCAGTCTTAACCAGGAGTTTCTCTTCTTGTGAATTATTTGATTCATTGTTTTAATAAGTAGTTATTTATGGGTCTAACAATTTAGCCTTTGCCCTCCCTGTTGTGACATGTTCCTAGGAGGAATTGAAATTTCCCATTATTATCACAGTTTCCACCTTTGCACACTCTAATCTCATTTTAGTTTTTCCCAATGATTGTCATGCTGTGATATTGCTCTGCGACACTTCAATCCAAAGTGATTTCTCTCAGTATCTTTTAATGCGATTAACTATTTGATTCCTTCCATTAAGATAGGACACCAGTTCTTTTGTCAATGGGATCTTGTCACTGTAAAATTATTATTCAGGTGTACTGCTGATTTTCTTTCTTCTATGAAGTTACAGATATGTGAATTATATCAATCCTTCCTTTAAAAATGTAGGCATTTCTAGGGCAAGAAACCAAAGGAAGATACTTGGGAGATCCTCCATAAATAAAGTCAAGAAAATTTCTTCTTATATTTAAGAAGCTTTCACTATTGTTATGAAAATAGACCAATCTGTAAATGCACTGCCTAGAAAGATTGCCTTAGTAGAAAGCAGCGTAACTAGGAGGGGAAGAGTCTAGTACAGCCCAGAACTTGAAATCAGATCTTTTTCAAGTAGTAGCTTTACTTAGTAGCACCATTTTTTCAGCAAACCATGGAGAAATAAATTGCATAGTAGCACAGTTGAAAGCAATGCTGGAGATAAGGACTTTTTGATTAATATAGAGACAGTGTTTGCAGTATTTTGAGGTTGAAGTGACAATGCTATCTGTTTTGGGGTTGGAGGTTGTGCTTTGCAGACAGTGTTGCATGTTTATTTGCACCACTTTATCATGTGATGCAAGTGGTCATAATTCTTAGAAATCTCAGCTCATCCAATTTGACATGCTTGGTACGAGCTGGAAATACACCTGCCCATTATAAGCAAGAAAGAAAATCCATTCTTGCTGCTGTCAAAAAGAAGACTCTGAATAATTAGTGCAAGATTTTGGGGTGAGCTACCTGGGAAAAATGGGAAATAGGTGTGGTTGGGTAGAATCCAGGCTCGGACAGATACAGAATTTTAGGGATTGTTTTGGAAAACAAAAATTATTCCTGGAGCTAGACAACCAGAGAAATCAACCGATCCATCCCACTTCAGGCCAAAATGGCATAATGCTATAAATACTTCTAATAGCCAAATACTTTGCAATAACACAATTACCTGGTGACCCCAGTATTAGTGCGAGTGATGGCACAGTGAAATGGTAACAAACATGCCTGAAAAACAGATGGGGATGTTTGAAATACACTTGATGTGAAGTGAGAATAAGTTTTCTTTCTTCCTAACTTTTTCACTACAAGTGTGTTGTCAAACGTAGAAGGGTCTCGTATTACTGTCTCCATTTTTTTCCCCAAAAATTAAGGTGCACTTGGTAAGTAATTGGAAATGCTGAATGCTCAAGGAGACAAGCTGCCAGATTAGTCATTCAATAAGCTACCACAGGCTTCTTCAGGAATTAGAAAGACAGTATAGAGAACTGTGATATAACATACAGAGAAAATACAGTGATGGGCATAAATACAGTCCCGTCCTCTGCCAATTGAATTCCTAAATCTGCTTAATTCTCCAGTATAGCTCCAAGTAAACAAGGGTCAGTGGCAGCTCATTATGTTGCAGGGACATACCTCTATGCCCAACTCCATTTCCCAAAACCCTCACAATTCAGCTATAATGATTATTTCTCCTCTCCTCAGCACTGACAAGGGCTCTTAAACCTGAAAAACCCTGACGGCTCTCAACGATCATTCATATTCTGAGCGCAGAACTAACGTGGGGTTTGGTATTGCTGTTGTTACTGTGGTTTGAAGCGGCTATCTTTACGTGAGCTATATGGAGCATCAGGTAGTACTTGCTGTTTGGTGTTAAACCACCCTGCCAAAATAAAGTTTACTTTGTGTTTATTGTTGTTTGTCTCCATTTCCACGGTTTCACACACCTTCTTTAAAAGGGTTATTGCAGGGATCGTTGTAGAGACCTACCGAACATTACATGCAGACTGATGAATGACTGCCATCTCGTTCAGCTCAACTGAAAACTCCCCCAGTGGGGGTCTGTGATCCACCACCACTGCACAGGAGTGAAAATTCTGGGGTTATCTCAATCACGGGGGACCCCAGCCCCCACCAGCATCGTGGTCTCACCCCACGGCAGGAACCCCAAGGCACATCAGGGACTGGATTCCCGGCGTGAAGAGAGAAACAAAGCTCAGGGCGCCAATTACACTGGATTTGCATTGTGACAACCAAATGGAATTCTCATTTCTTTGGGATCAAGGAAGCCGGGAGCCCAAACTTCCCATCTGTGATGAAAAACCAGGTGTGCAATTAGCTGTCATCTGTCTGCCTGTGCAGAATTCATCCCCATACCCGACTTTGCTGCACCCTGCCTGGTGCTGCCTGCCAAATCAACAGGCATGAAGTCCGGGGTGTAGGAAGCCCGAGGTGTAGGAATTCGGAGGTGTAGGAATTCGGAGGTGCAGGAATTCGGAGATGGAGGAATTGGGAGGTGCAGGCAGGCAGGGCCCGGCCCCGCTGCCCCAGGCAGGTAAAAAGGGGGCTCCCTTGTGGGTCTGGCACCTTAATTAGGGTTGCGAGTGGAGGGGGAGGTCAGGAATCCGAATAGTTCCTCCATTACCTCCTTTTCGGGATCAGAGCACCTTCCTTCAGGCCCCAGCTCCCGGCGATGGGAGGAGGTAGGATGTGGGACTCCCTCCCCAGTGCCATACTGGTGCGCACTGGGCGGAGAGGGCGGGAGAGGGGGAAAAGGGGGTGCTGCGCCCGCC
>NW_010524261.1:70395-80737 GCF_000687285.1 Phaethon lepturus | reverse complement strand
CAGCCCAGGCGGCTGCACAAGGGCATGGGGAGGGGAAGGCGCTCGGGCTGAGTGCTTCCTGGCCTCCTGTGAAATCAACCACATTAGCACAGGCATTGACCACTGTCAATCTGCACTGCATCTCAAATGAGAACATAATGCGCTCCTGAATCAATCGCTGGCAGTGCTTCAGCCTTATTATTCTTATTACCGGAACGTGAGTGCTGCGTGTCCGCCAGGCAGCTTCCTGATCAGCCCATTAAACCCACTACATGCAGCTCCCTGGGTGCTATCTGGACCCTGGGTCCAGCACCTCCTGGGCTCACCAGCCCCAGGGACCCAAGCAGCTCTCCCGCTGCCTAAGCTGCCTTGCCAGGGCTGCAGGCATGGGAGATACAACGTCCTTGGTGGCTTTAAGGGAAATGCAAGTGAACGCAGTGTTTGGGCAAATGTTTCTCTCCACACAAAACTGTGGGGAAGGGACTGCAGCCTTCCCACCACACTGGGAAGCAGAAGCATAGTCAAATCTCATGCACAACCTAAAGATTATCAAGGACTAACGTGTGGCACGTGCCTGGCTCTCATCACCTCCAACCTGCTCTGCTCCCAGGGCCCATCTACTGGAGGGACGTGCCGAAGGGACTGGGCACAAGGGGCAATGGCCACAAGCTGCAGTTTGGATGTAAGGAAAGAATTTTCCTCTAGGAAGGTGGTGCAGGATCTAGCCCAGCACTGGCAGCAGCCATAAGGGAGCAGGAACCAGCCCTGGTTGGAGCCAGTCAATCCTGTGTTTGCTAATAGCAACAAAGGGGACAGCAGTGCTTGTCTTGCTGGACTCCACAGTGAGCGCGAGCTGCGCTGCGTGTCTGTGCACTTGTTTGTACCGGTGTGGGTAACCCCCATCTGAGGGCAGGATCCTGCCCCACGTCCACAGGCTGCAGCATGGGAAGGTGGCCCACAGGAGGAGCTCCAACACAGCTGCAGCGCCTGCAGATAAATAATTAAGGGCTCAGCCTCCCTTCTACTTATTTAATTCCATTAATCCCCCACTGTAAATTCACTGTAGCTCTCACTGTACACTAAAAATGAAATACTCTGCTGGTGCAGCCGGGCCAGGAGCTGCTGCCAGACCCTTGCACTCTGCTCCCCCAAGCTCTGCTGCATGCCCGGGAAAGCGTGGTGGGGCTGTGCTATGCCCCACGCCAGAGCAGCCAGCTCAGCTCCCAGCACCTGCAGTTCAAGCTCTCCTGTCAAACCAGGGGCACCAGCAGGTCCAGCTGGGATTGCTCCCTGCCCGTCAGGGCTGAGGGCTAACCCGCAGCTCGGGAGCCTGCTATTGCTGCAGCCAGTGCATGGGCTACTTGGCCATGCAGGCTGGCAAACTGGTGTGAGCAATATTAATTTGTACTCTTGACCTGCGGGAATGAAGGCCAGATGGCTCTGAGAAATCTCTGCTACCCTGCCCGCTCCCTTCCCAGGCGTGCAGAGAGGTGCTGACAGGTCTTGTTTTGTGTCACCTGTGTCTAGGTTACCCTGCTATCGCTTGCATAATGGAGGCAAGCACCAGACTGATGGCTCTGGGCAGCTGGCCTCAGTGGTTGAAAGTGCTGTTAAATATTTGCTCTCTGCCTGGGGTGCCACCACTGCTGGAACCTGAGCCATCTACAAATGGCCCTGCACCCCACAGAGATGTTAGGCTGCTAGGCTGCTCTGCAAACACTAAAAATGCAACAATTCCAAAGCACAAGCAAACAGCAACTGGACCTTGGGGGCTCATCTGTGATGCCTTTGTCCCTCGGCTCTCCCTGCTAAGCTGTGCTATGCCCAGTCTGGCAGCACTATCATGCCATGGGGCAACAGGGTTGGGGCCTCCATCTTTGGAAGTGTTGGCTCACCACTCAGCTCTGCGTAGGTCTGGGGCTCACACAGACCCCAGGTGAGTTGCTGGGACTGTATCGTCACTTAATGACTGCAATTGCACGAAATTTGGCGAGCTCCGGTCCCCAGCCTCTCCCTGTGCCAGGAAGCACAGGCTCCCGCAGGGGCGGCACAGCCTGCTCCCCTCCCACCTCTGCTATTTCCACATCCACTCTGCAGATTCCCTTACTCAGCAGCGCATGCCATGCCCATCCTGCCCTCCAGTCCTCCCACCACAAGCCCCAAAGAGAGCTGTCACCATGCCAAACCTGCGCACACGGGGACTTGGATGAAAGCAGACCCATCGCCGCAGCAATCCTGCACAGGCAGCTGCCATTCTCTGAAAATTCAGTCCAGGATTTTTCTCACTGGCATCTCAAACGGGAAATGACTGTGCTGATCCTCCATGCCAACAAGGGGCAAACACTTCTGCTTTGGGGTCTATCCCAGTATCAAACACCATATAAGCCTGTCATGTTCAGTAATTTCTAGCTGATGAGGAGTTAAATGCAGCAGAATCCAGGGGAAAAAAAATTACATGCAACAACCAGCTACTTAATAGCTGCTTCAACATGAAAAGTGCAACTGATTGGTGCCCTCAACCAGCCATGATACTCTAAAGAAAGAGAAATGAGGAGAGTCTCATGAAAACAGCTAAGAGAATTTACTTAATGCTCATTTTTTCCAAAACAGTTCCCACAGCTCAATATTACGCTGCAGGCTCCAGCCGGTGCAGGCCTAGTGCAAGGATGGTAATCCCCACCGCGCAGCAGAGGCCCAGTCTGTCTGTGGACAGCCCTGCTTAACATTTCAGCTGGACTTAACAAAAGGCCCAAGGCAGACAGATATGACTGCATACCTTGGCACCACTGATGGGACATACATGAACACACAGGTAACTGCAAGGGAAGCACATTATTTCTCTAAACATCTCCCAAGTTGCGATGTAATGCTGTAGCTGGTGAAAGCTCATCTTCTCTCTGGTCTAGACAGCAGTATGCAGAGGGATGGCAAAGCCCTCCACTTGGCATCCTGAAACAAAAAGCTCTGTCTTCCTCAGATACATGCAGCACACCCTTTGAACTACCTGGAATTCATCCCTTACCGTCTCAGCACAGAGATCTGCTTTCCCTTTCCTGGCCTATATAATCCTACCTCATGGGCAAATGTTCTGATCTCATCTCATAAATCAGTGTAGGTATGTTGCAGGAAGGGGAGGCCACAGGCACAGGCAGATAACAATTCAAACAGAAGTGATAACACATGCAAAGGACACTTCCCAAATTTATTCCCTCTTCAATATTAGTGAGGGGTTTATTTACAAGTCCCCTGCGGCTCAAGAGGGTCCTGCATGTAAGCACAAGAAAGCACGTATCTTGCTACTGCTGATCTCACGGGTCCAGAAGAACTTTCCCCGACTTCACAGGTTTTCAACCTAATCATCCACCCTGAGAGTGGTGAGAAAGGCAAGGCAGCCCTTGTGCAGGTCAGTCCCTTCCCCTCCACGTGTCCACTCCCTTGGCATGTGTCCTCAGCGGAATGGAGAGGGTTGGGCTGGGAGAAGTGCAGTGCAGGATGGTGGGGTTCATCAAATGCCCAGTGTGTGCCTGTGTGGGTGAGGAGGGTGGGAGTGTGATGCAGCAGCGTAGGGGAGTTTGTAACTCAGGATTGCAGGACACGGGCAGAGAGGGCTCCATGCAGGGAGGGGAGCTGGGACTGCTCCAGGGCAGTGGGACACTGCCAGGGTTTCTGGTGGCAGAAATGCTGAGCGGCACACGCTAATGCCAGCACAGTCCAGCAGTGTGCAGGGGGAGAGCAGGTCATGAAAGCAGGAACGAAATCCCCAATGCGTGTTTGTCAGCAGCGGAGGATGGCGCAGAAAGTAAAGCTTTGAATGTAGATGGAAGTGAAGGGGCACACGATGCTGCGGACTGAAATACCTCAGCCGACCTGCATGGGGAGCAGGCCTCGCGGAGCAAAACAACAAAGAGCAACAGCCCAGGCAGTTAGACATGAGCTCCCATTCACTCCTAAGACTGTAACCATGGTGGGAGCATGGCGGGCTGCTGTGCATTCAGCTCCAAGGCCTTTTCCCTGTACAAGCCATGCTTCAACTGCTCAAGGCGAGTTCCCACTGCTCTGGGGCTGGCAGGGAGAGCTGGCAGGTTCCCAGGCCTGGCTTGGGGCCCGCGCAGGCGATGCTGGTGCGGGGGAGGCATGGCTCTGCTTTCAAGCCCTCTCCGCTGGGGGTCCTGGCCAGCACCACTCTGCCTCCACCGCCCGGCACGCTCTCACGCTCACCTCGTACTCCTGGGAGAACTTCAGCCCATCGTTGGCTTTCAGCCTGTCGATGTTGTCGGCGAGGTCCGTCACGGGGATGGGGGGGTGGTCACGCATGCCTGCGAGCGAGACAAGGAGGGAGGAGGGAAGAGGAAAACGGTTACACCTCTGCGCGGCGGAGGAAGGCTCAACAACAGCATGTGCACAGCAAACCCAAAAGGTGGGTGCAAGGCGGACATGTGTGACTATGTGAAGCACTGGGCGGGATGGATGGGAAGTTGGCGAGATCACATGGCATGCTGCACGCACTCTCAGAGCACACGGTTTGGTGAAACAAAAAGAAAGGTGATGTGCAGAATGTGCATGACTGGGTTAGCATGCTTGGGCAGTACAGCCACCAGGCACACAGAGCAGGCCACGCAGCGGGCAGGGGCTCGGGCAAGCCCCCCGCAGGAACTGGCCGGAGGAGACGCTGTCAACGCACTTCCTGGGCTCCCACACGGGCTGAAGTTGAACACACTGATTCTCTGGCGCTCTCACCACCAAGGGCTGAGGCTGATCCTCTTGCTTAACCCTAACAATGGCATTAGCCAAAAAGAAACTCGTCCAGACCTGCACCAGGAGAAACATCTGCAGTGTATGTGCACAGCTTTTTGAGTAGACAGATGCTGCCCCAGCCTCTGGGGAGCTAGAGAAAGATGGGAGGAAAGATGGCCCCACGGAGGAACGGCTAATCCCCTGGTCAGAGATGACACAACTTTCCAAGAGCTGAGGAGCAGTCCTGCCTGCAGTTGCGCAACTCGGAGCTTTTCAATGGTGCTCCAGAGGCAGAGCCAGCTCCAGGGCCCAAAATCCAGCTCCACTGGGCTGGCTCATGCAAGGCACCATGTGCAGTGACATGCCCTACAGCAGCTTCCAGGAGGCTGCTGTGAGCTGGAATGCAGCTCAAGCCGTGGCAGAAGTCTTGCCCTGTCTAAAGCAGGGATGCACAGCATGGTTCGTCCTGGGCACAGCCCAAGCCCTGCTCAGGGGAGAGGCCTGGAGGAGAGAATGCCACAGGGGACGGGTACTCTGGGGGTGCACATGTGGGGTTGGGAGGAACCCTACTGGGGCCCTGGGATTCAGGGCTCACCCATCGCAACATCTTTCTCTGAAGCTGAGATGGTGAATTGTCAGGAACGTGGCTGTGAAACGTCTGATACAAAACCTGGCTCATCCAAATGCCAAGGCTCGTGACTCCATCGGCTGCTCTGCGGGTTTCCCAGAAACCCCACGTGGGCAATGACGATTATTAATAGGCTGAAGCTGTTGATTCACACCCAGGGAGACAGGCTGGAGCATGGCCAGGAGCTTCTCAATCGCTCAGG
Organism: Phaethon lepturus; assembly: GCF_000687285.1. Taxonomy (NCBI): domain Eukaryota; kingdom Metazoa; phylum Chordata; class Aves; order Phaethontiformes; family Phaethontidae; genus Phaethon; species Phaethon lepturus. The sequence continues at coordinate 75,194 of NW_010524261.1, read as the reverse complement.
AGCCTGAACGCTGCCACAGATGGCAGTGATGGGCTGCTGAGGTGATGGAGCAGTCCTCAGGCTGGGTACATGCATTTTACACAGTGGTGACAAGTCACTAGGTGATAACATGGAAGTGTTAAACCGCAGCCGCTGCACAGCAGGGCTCCTCACACCTCTGCCGAAAGCATCTGACATCGCTGCATATAGGCAAGACCCGATCCAAGACACACTCATCCTTCTATCACTTGACAGTGCAGAGCTATCCATGGATGGCCTGAGAGCACATGGACAGATGGAGAAGGAAAGATCCCTCTTCCGCCTTGTGCTGAGGTCCTCCTGCAAATGGTCTTCTTTGCCACTTCACCCCTTGGGATCCCCGAGGTGGTTGAGCAGGCCCACCAAAGATGATGCTCTGATTTGTGCACAATTTGCTCATTGGTGCTAGAGCTATAGCTCAGGAGCAGTGCAGAGCTGTTACTGATGAACTATTGAATGAGGAGAGCAGTGTGCGACCAAGGCAGAAGTGTGGGGCTGGAAGAAGAAAGAGGCTGCAACACAGCCACTTATCCCAACATGGCTATGTATGAAGTAACGGCAGAGCCATGGACCACAGCAGAGCTGCAGTCACTCATCTCTGCTGAGAAATACAAGGGGGTCTCTCCAAGCTTCGGTTTTGCTGGCCAAAGGAGTTTTGCAGCAACAAAGGAGCTGCAAGAGCAGATGGGGAAAAAGAGGTGTTTGGTATCCCGCTATGGTGAACATAGAACGACTGCCACTGACAGCGTAGGGCAAGACAGAGATTTGTACACACTACCAGGACTTCTACATGCTCTTCCAATGACTCTGGCAAGCAGACAGTGAGCTTTACACCAGGGTAGAAGGGCTCAGAGGTCTGACAATGCCTGCAGTGCCACAGACTGCAAAGCCCTTGGCTCTGCTCCTGGGGGAAGCATCTACCCTATGTACTTCTCCCACTCCTGCATGCACATGCAGACGCCTTGTACATCAAGCAGCAGGGAGGACATGCTTTTATGGTTGTTTGAGAGTGAACTTGAAGCCCATAAGGCAAGACATAAAGGGGCAGTTGCACCCATAGTCCATCCAACCTGCCAGAGCATTAAGTCCCTCTGGTCCGTGCCTGGGACTCTGGTGCCAGCACTGCCAAGCAGACCAACTGCATGGCAGTTCAGAGAAGATCAGCATCCCTTGGCGCCCATTCTGCCTAAGTCTATGGCACAGGTGACCCAGCCTAGGGAAGCCAGTTTGCCTGAGGCAGGAGGAGAGTGTGTTCAACCACTGGGCTGCAGAGTGCCCTTCAATTTGTCTATTAGAGGTTTTTAGCTGGCTACCCCCTCCAGAATGGCCAAGGTTATCTGCCCCCGTGCAGGGCCAGCTGCAGGCCTGGTGCCATGGCAGAGCCTGGCATGTCACTGCGAGGGGGCAGGAGGCTTGGGAGCAGGCAAGGGGCTGCTGCAGGAGCCTCCTGGCAGCCCAGCATCCGGAGCCTTCCCTTCTGCACTGTGCTGCGGTGAGCTGCTGTAGTGCCGTGCAAACAGTACCCGAGCTTGGGACCACACATCATGTCAGAAAGTGAAATCACTGCCGTTCTACAGTCTGCTGTGAGTGAGGGTGACCTTCATGACATTGAAACAAAAATTACAGAGACAAGAGAAAAAGGGAAAGAAAAAGCAAAAGGTGTCAAAAGATAAATACAGGAGTTAAAACTAACTTGAGATATTCGGGCAACTGGGGACACTGGCACCTGCAAAGAAAAGAAACGGGGCAAGAACAGAAATCCCATTAGCCTTTAGTCATCATTGCAGAGGTTCAGAAATGGAAGGATAAAGAGATGAAGATGCAAAGGAAAACACCATCTGCCACAGCACCGGGAGCCTCCCTCCCGCACAAGACTGGCTGCCCTCCCAGGGGCTGCTCTGCAGCCAGCCGCTACACACCGGACTTTTGGCTCTGGCCAGCACCATCCCCTGGTGCTGACAAACATGTGGAGCTGGAGATACTTGGAGGGGAGTGAGCACACAGGTTTTCCACCTGACACCAAGAGCTACACTTCTCACTGCACACCACTGTCCATGGCCCTGTTCCCAAGGGGAGCCAGCAAGAGCAGGTGGATGGCAGGTACAGGGGACATCTGTGCTGCTCGGTGGCCAGGAGGACTGTACTCAGCCCCAGCCAAACTCTGCTCAGTGCCCCTAAGCCTCCAGCTCGCTCACAGCTCATCAGCAAGCGCAACTCAGCCTCATTTCATGGTGTACGGGGACACTGCCTGGTCCCATATCCTCTCAGCGACTTGACACAGTGGTATGTTAGTACGGGGAGGCCGACAGTGGGGAAATAACCCTTGTCTGAAGTAAAACCCACCAAAATGAGAAAGCTTAATATTTAATAACAGTAGACCAATTAATTATGCATTAAACAAGTTTTCCCTGCTCAGCACACTCCAGCAGGGAGACCAGCTACTGAAGCATGAAGGGCCAGTGGCCAGCACCTCTTGTCAATGCATCCACGCAGCACCACCTCGACCTCAGGGGGGTGACAGGGGCAACTGCATGAGCCCACTGGGCTCGGTGGTTTTCATGCCTCCTCATTAATGAGGACAAGCTCATCAGGAGCTGGAACAGTCACTTCTAGCTGCATGACACGCGCTTCTGCCCTGCAGAGCCTCACAAGTGATGCTGGGGGGAAGGAGGGGAGGAGGACACAGTGCTGTCGCTTAGTGGGGGAGCGCTGGCTAGCAGCATCCCAGGGCACTGCTGCTGTCTCTAGTGAACTGGGCACTTTGGGGTGTTTTTATCTCTCCAGAGAGCTCTGCAAACTTGCTGAATGAGCCAGCACAGGCTCATCCTCAGGCACAGACGAGAAAAGAAAATTTCGTGGATCCCTCTTCTCTCTGATGGCAGCTCTTGACCCTTCCTACAGCTCTAGCAAGAGATGCCCTCATTGCAAACATTCTGATCGCTTTTTGGAGATGGGAGTAAATGCAAGCCTGACCTGTCACACTCCTCCATCCAATGTAAAGCACAAGCATACAGCAAAGATGGCTCTTGTGTCCCTGGGCAGTGGAGACATGTCAGAGAGGCCCGTCCCGATGCACAGGTGTCCTGGAGCAGCCCTGTTCAGCACCTTGCTCCTCCTCAAGAAGCTGTATGCTGTTGCTGACTGTGTGTGACCCCCTCACCTAGCGCTGCTCCCAGCAAGCTGCCTGTTAAGGTGTTCTTCCTCCAGTGCAGGTGCCTCCCTTGCTCCCGACAGCATTTTCCTCCCGTGCTGCAACACCATGCTGGTCTGCATTGTGGCAAATAAATGGGCCAGGTCTGCAGGCAGCTGCCAGGCTGTGGCTGCATTCTGCCTGTGAGATCTGCCATCAGTCCTGCCTGGGAGATGCACTAACTGCAGATCTGTGACAGCTGCTCTGGCATGGAGGGAGATGTGCTGGTGAAGTCCACGCCAGGTCTGAACCAGACTGCTGTGAGCAGCAACAGGAAAGGCTTCTCTTACTCCCCCCAAACACAGCAGGTTTACATCAGGAAATGGTCCCTTCAAAACTGCCCTGTTAGATGAAAGCTCTTAGATGAATGAGCAGCAGGAGGAAAAGGAAAGTAGGTTACAGACCAGGAGGAGCTGCAAGTTAGAAGAGAGTTGTATGTGCCTCATTTATTGCTGAACTGCTCTCTCCATCACAAAAGCCCAAGTGCTCCCCCACTTCATCTGGGACTTGGGCTCTCTGAAAGGCTCTGAACGAGTCGGGGTGAGCCTGTCTCTCATCATCACAATGACAGGTACTCTGCTTTTGGTGCCATCAGAGATGTACAGACACAAAGCAGCAGCACGAGACCTTTCTAGAGCGCAAAGTACAGTTGCCTTTGCGGGCTGGCAAACTAGCTACACCCGACGCACCAGAGGCCAGTACAGGCGTGATGAGATGCTCTGCAGCCAACAGTTGCATGCAGAAAGCAACGGCTGTTGCTGAACTATCATCCTCTGCACTGAGACCACCGTGACCAGCAGTGCCCTTCACTGGGCCGCAGCACTGACTGGGGAGCAACACAGGCTGCTTCTCTTCACTCTTAGCTGAGCAGAGCAGGAGAGTCAGCACACCAAAGATCCCAAGACAAAGCTGCTGGGACAGCAGTACAAGGGCTGTCTGTACCTCCTGATCCTCCCAGGAGCAGCCCCTGTGGCCAGCGCTGCACCAGGGGTGCTCAGCACTGAATCCCACCCTCAACCAAGCCAGTGAAGCAGCTGGGAGCAAGGCAGGTGCGGGCACTCGTGAGCTCTCCCAACGCTGCGCGCAGGCTCCTCCGGGCTCAGGACAACTTCGTGTAATGTCTGACACACACCACACCACAGGCCATTCCCCAGCCTCACGTGCCTGCAGTGACAGCACCAGGGAGAAGGATTTGCAAACCAGAGAGCAGACACCCGGATATCCTTGGTCTAAGCCCCCTCTGTGCCATTGCGACTTAGAAGGTGCAGAGCTTCTGGGGGGGGAGGACAGCAACTCCTCCTCTGGCATGGGGACCTGGCAAAGGGGAACTGGAGGAGGTGGGGCACAAGGGGGTTAGCTGCTCCTTACCTGGAGTCTGGTAGTTGAGCCGCCTCATCTCAACCGGGTCAGAGGAGTGGGCCAAAAGCGAGTCCTTCAGGCCGATGGAGTGCTCATCCTTCGAAGAGGGGGAGTGTGCCCTTTTCCTATGGACAGAGACAAGCACCTGAGCTCTGGCAGAGACCGGTGTAAACCATCCTGGGTCCTTGTGTCCCCACTACCCAGCTCCATCCCAGGTTCCCCGGGGCTCTGG
>NW_010524261.1:33164-70364 GCF_000687285.1 Phaethon lepturus | reverse complement strand
CGCTCTTCCATGCCTCCCATTTCCCATCTATGAAACAGGAAGGATCATATATCAGCAATGGCAAAAGTTTGATGAATGAGGCACTTTGAAATGTGGTATCTGCATAATATTTATTAGAGAAAAAGCAGATAGATGCAAGATGTTGTTTCCTCTTACTATTTCCTGTAGTGGAAGGATATGATAAATTTTTTTTTCAAGTATTAGAAATATTTAAATATAGAATGCTGTAATATAATAGTGTAAAGGCTCTTCAGGGTGTGTTTTATTGGGCCATTAATACATGTCTTGAATGGTTGAAGGCACCCAAGGCGTGTATTAATGGAACAATAAAATACACTGTTGTCTCTTCATGCTATATTTATGCCTAGAGCGATGCCACCACCTCAGGCTCTTGCTGGAATTCACAGGCAAAGCAGGGACAGATCCAATCAAAAAGTGGACAAGTGAATATTAAGGAAAATCTAATACTGCAAGAAGGGTTTCTAGCAATTCTTTAAGTCCCACTTCTTGCACTATATTACCAGTATAGTGGATATACCCATGCAGTAGAGAGCAGCGTTGGGCAGGAGCAGGACAGCAGTACTCTCTTCTGAGTCTGTGCTGACCCTGACACATTGCCAATGTGCTGAGTATGCAGCAATACACAGAGACTTTGTCTTTTGGCTACAGCCCCAAAATGGATTTTGCCTGATGGTGAACCCCTCTGCTGATTGATGTTTTCTGGAAGAGAGGGAGCTGCATCACTGCTAGTCTGAATGAATGCTAGTACATTTACCATCCTGCGAATCACAACAGTCAGCCTCTCCTTTCTACCCCCTTGTGAGGCATTTCGAAGCACCCTGAAAGGCTGCCAGCTGCACCTCTGGGTGGTGCTGACCCTGAGCCACGCACGATCAGAAACGCTCTGCACAGGCACAGGGTGCTATCATCACTTCCACGGGGAGTTTTGCATGCTGCACAGGCACTAGTGAGAAGCAATTAGGGAAAATTTAGTGCATAAATCATGAGTGAAACCTGCGTTCCCTCTGTGGCCCTGACCGTGAGTAAGCTCCATCTGCAGCCCCTGGCTGCATCAAACACTGGAGTTGTTCAATGGGGAGGACCAGCTTGTCAGTCTCTGAGTCATCTCAACATCTCAGAAGCCTTCTAGCTGCCTGGACCAAGACAAAAGAGCTCAAGGACTGAAAGCATTGATAGAAAGAAAGGAAAATACATGGCAAACAAATAAAGCAGTGTTTCTCCTATTAGGAGCACAGCAGGATGTGCCATGTGCTACTGTGTACCAGTCCCTGAGCCTTGAGAAAAGTAGCTCAGCTTTTCTGGGGAATGGGCACAGCACATAATTAATGTTTGTCTCTCTCATTAGCCTAGTCAGGGCAATTGCTAAACAAACCTCCAGATCCCAAGGCATCCACTGCTACTCAGCTTCAATTCATTCCCATTGTAGACTAGACACTGGGAATATGCTGCACAGATACCTTCGGGAGAAAAAGCCTCCGAAGAGAAGCTGGACAACAAAAAACTGTAGGATAACACAGCGTCACTCTGAGCATGTGGGTGGTGCTGGAAGGGGATACGCTGCTGCTGCATGCGCTAGGCCACAGCAGGGACATGAATATCAGGTCTGAGAACAGTGGACTGGTGCTGCTCAGACTCCGGGACAAAGCAAAGCTAAGCCAAGCTGGCCACAGTGTCTATGGGGCCCAGGTACAGAAATCCCCCCTGGGGCCATTTTCTCCCCTTAAAGACCAGCAAACACTTTGTTTCTTACAATTGCCTGGTATTCCCTCAAAGCTTCCTCATTACAGACTGCAGAATGCACCTGCATTCTTGACAGAACAGCTCTCAGTCTGAAGGGACTGAGAAGAAGAAACCCCTATAACTCCTGGGGTTGTTGGTTTTTTGTTTTTTAATTTAATTGCAAAAACAATCTGGGAAGTCTTTATGTTGGAACTGTCTCCCTGAGAGCTGTGAGAGGCTGACAACTGCTAGGAGGCTGATACCTTTGAGGAAACAAAGTCTTTCTAAGCCCCTAGGGCTGGCATACCCCATGCTCCCAAAAACAAAGATGCTCCTTAGTAGCTTCAGGCTTGATTTTTAAAAAGGGAAATAGACTTGAAATTTTAGCAAAACAGGAAGATAAAACAGATTCATACCTTTCTTGCTTACTAGATCCAGGGAAGAGCAGAAACAGAAGAAAGGAGATGATCACTGACACAGAAAGGCACTGACTGCACATTGAACAGCAGAGCTCCATTTAATCAGACAACGCCAGCTCCCTTCCCAGTGCTACAGATACATATGTAAATAGAGAGTCCAGGAGGAGCAGAACCTTGGAGCTGAGCTGATAGAGAATGACCTACTGTAATTGAACAGGCTACACGAACACATGCAAATGCAACCTGTGGCTCCTTGGGAGGACTAACAATCATCTCACACTACAGTTACAGCCTTAGCAGGACTGCTCTGCTATGCAAAAGCAGGTGGCTGCTTCAGCAGGGTGCACAGACTGTGGACAGTCCTGATCCTGTAGGCAGGACTGAGAGTCCTCAAGAAGAGAGCTCCTATTCTGATTTCAGCCTGTCCCATTCATGCCCTGTTCTCACCGACAAGACCATGTTCCTCAGTCAACATTCACAGTAGTGGGGGCACCTGCCAGAGATCAAGCAGGCAATTTCCACAGAAAACCCATACTAGAGAAGTGCCCAAGACTGTAAATCCAAGCTGTGAGACCAGAAAGCGGTCAGATTTGCTTTAGGGACAAAGCTGCTCTCCTCTGTCCCACTGCTCATGTGCTTCCAGAATCCACAGCAGCTCTGTGCCCTGGGGCTGATATTAATTACCTACTGCATATCCAGCCCTTCTGCTCTTTTTATAAAGCAGCATTTTGCTTGTGCCAGGTGGAGACCTTCCTCCTCCCCATGACCATCAAGAACTATCTATCAGAGCACCCCATATCTGAAGGCTACAAGGAGGGTCTTGAAGGTGCTACATCCTGTAGTGCTCATAACATAACTGCTACGTCCTGGACTGGATCTCACCTTTTGAAGAGGAGTATAGCAATGACAATGATGATGATTAATATCACGGCCAGGACGGGTCCCATCACCCACAGCATCTCCGGCTCATCCTGCTGCTTCGCTGAAGCCACTTCCATCACAATCTCATCCGAGTAGGGGCTGGCTGCGTATCTCTTCTGAACGGCACCGGCAGGAGAGGGAGAGAAAAGCAAACATCCATTATGCTAAAGCAACAGCTACATCCCTGAAATGCGGAGGTTTCCCCTCGCCTCTGTCTAGCAGGGTATGGTCATGCTTCTCAAACCCCAGCAGCACACCACAGGATCCTCCCTCCCTCGGCATCACCAGCCTCTTCCTGCTGTGAAACATTCCCAGTGCCAGCAACTTCCTGGCTAGCAGACCTGGCCTCGAGGTGCCAAACTGGAGCAGCCCAGCTAAAAGCCACTTGCCAGCCCTGGATTCTCTCTGAGCCAAATCACAAGCTTTTGAATCCCAACCAATTGCACAGTGGGGCTGGCTGATGATTCCTAAGTGGTTTGTAATACCTGCTGTGCTGATATCAACACATCTCTCCAGGACAAGGCTATATTAGGAAAACCCCTGCTGGGCTACGCGGTTTTCTTAAAGGAATGAAATGACAGGAACATTTTCTACCTGATGTCTCAGCCCTGATAAACAGACCTTGGAAAGGGGCTCATGCTTACAGGTTCCTTTCCAGAGACTTCTGCAATCTGGCAGCCCAGTGATTTATAACCCGAAAGGACAGTTTTCTAGTCCCACCAGCAAGACGGGATTAGCAGACACCCAAACCCTTCCTGCAGAAAAATGACACTGCACCTGGCTTGTTCTGCTGCTGCTGCTACGGCTTGTGGAGCGGTGTTGTCCCTTCACAGCTCAGCCTTGCTGGGTCAGAAGGGTTAAGTGCTGCAAAAAGCAATCCTTTCCCCCTGTTAGAGAGGGCCAGAGCTGTATCAGTTCAGTGCCTGTGGCTTTTGAGCAGCACCTGCTACCCGGCATTAGGGAGGCAGAAATGCTCTGCCCCTGCCATTGAAAGGTTCGGTCACTGAAGAGAGGTGCCTGTGGATCTATAAATCGCCTGATTTAAGGTTGAAGTTTAAACACGCACTTCATGTCTGCATGCATGTGAAGAGAAGAAAGGGAAAAATCAAGCATGCTGATGTCACATAAATGCACATCATGATCTCCTCTCACAGGTGCCCTTGATCCCAGCCAGCCTGATTTCAAACATCCATGGAGTACAGAAAATGCTCTTATCTGTGACATCCTTCTGGCAGCATGTGCAGGTGCAGCATCCTAGCTGCTCTCCTCAGACTTATCAGAGGTTAGAGATGCCATTAGCTGGAAGGGGAGCATGGGGGCTGGTTGCTGCTTGAAACCTTTCAGCCCTCCGAGACCCTGTTTCAATGACCCTGAAATAGCTGCTGGCCCCCGGTTCAGCTCTGTTCCTAGAGAAAATCTGCATGGGATCACTACAACCTATTGACCTGTTTCTACGACCCCTTGTCCAGATCTAACAACAGGGCAGGGAGTCAGCAACAGCTCTTTCTGAGCATGGCAGAGACAAGAAGATGTTACATCGGTGGTGAGAGGATGGGGCAGAAGGCCTGGGGCTCCCCTTTGTATGGGCAAGTGGCTACTCTGTGAGGAAGGTGCAAAGGCTTTGCTTGTGACTACCCAGAATGGTCAAGCTGCATGATGGGGGGGAGCATGCTGCTCTGTGCAGCAAGGTAACACGTGTCCATCTCCAAAGCTTTGTGCAAGGGGCAGAGATTCATATTTTTGCAGACACACTTTGGGGATGCCTCCTTCCAAAAGAAGACAGAAGCAGAAGAGATCAGAAGGACTCATTGTCTATCTCAGTGTCATTTCCAAAGGCAGACTGCAAGGTGCAGGTGCTCCTGCTCACAGAGATGGTGTTTCAACCACACTCCCCTTTGCCTTTGAGGAATGGTGATGTTAGCTTACCTGCTGACACTAGAGACACAGCAAGCAATTTAAGAGGAGCTTTGTGGGGGAGATAGTGCACAGCCCTGAACAGAGTGCTTCATGCTTCAAAGGAAAATGGGTGCGACACAGTGGAGGATGCAGGAAGGTGGTCCCTAGGAGCAGGGTGTAATAACTCTGCTGGCTGCTGGCTCACTGCAGGGCTGTGGCAGATCTATGCTACAGAGGAGATGATGATGATAGTCTGGGATCAACTAGTAAAGGTCATCTCTTCTTGACAGGGATTGCCAAGATAGCACATCCCAAGGCCTGTGCCTTACCTTGCAGTTTATCTGTGACTCTCCTTTCCTTACCAGTGTGCTCATCTTGCCACAAGAACACGTGAGCTGGATGAGTAATGAAGAACTTGACCAGCCCTAATGAGCCATTACAAGCAAATGAGGCTGAAGAAGGAAGCCACAGCTTGGAAGCCGACCAAAGGATTCTGTGCATCTCTATTATTTACATTATTTACACACTGGCCGCTGCTACTGCCGCCACCACCACTCACACCCTTCGTGTTTACAGCTGGACGCTGATGCACAGCTCTCGCCGTGCTGCTCCCTGCTTACTGCATCAGCTACTCCCTTCCCCCTCATGTGCCCAGGCCCCGTGTGCATGGCGACACACTGCTGACAAAGGCATGGCCCATTTGCCTCTAGCAAGGACAGGCACAGGGGCAAGAATGCTGCAGGCACATGCACAGCTTTGCCCTGCCGACAACCCATTGTGATGGGAGGTAGGTTTGTTTGCTTCTCCAGACATCATCTGGAGCTGAGATTCTGGCCAGAGAGGGCCCTGTGAAGGCAGGTTTGCAGGGGGAGCATCCTGTTCACTGCAGAGCCTCAGCAGCCACTGTGCAGGGTAGGATTTCACAGGGCCGTTTTCCACAGTCGCTTACTTGAACTAAAACAGAATGAGAACCTATCCCAACCATGTGTCAAGCTCTTCTCTGGGCACAGCCCAGCAAGCCACAACTGAGCTTGTGTAGAACGCATGTGTTGACACTGCCCTCCACTCTCATCTGTTATGTCAAACATACGTGCCATTTCCCTCTAAAAACATCATCTATCAAGTCAACTCCCACAGCTGCCTGAGGCTGTTGAGACCAGCTATGCAGCCTCACTCTCCTCTCTTCAGAGGAAACTCCATCATCCCGGCTCGCAATAATTGTTCACCCTGCCTACACTGAGCCCACCTCAGCTCTGCTAGGACAGACTGTGCCCCCCCAGCAGAAAGTCCTTACCGTGTCTCCATCCTCCAGTGAGGCCAGCACGAAGCAGCGATAGCTCAGGTCTTGAGACAGGGGCTTGTTGTAGAAACCTTTGTAGTTCTTCTCGTCCCCCAGGGTGAAGGTCTCAGGCAGCACATCCACTTGAGCTGCAATGTAGGGCTTGAGTCTGTCTGCTTGGCGTCGCTGGCGCCTGCTCTGATTCCCTTGGCTTATGGCCTCCAGCAGCTGGGGACAAACAAGGTGCATCACTATTGCTTCGCCCAGCGTGACACCGCCTTATGCTGTCACCTTACTGGTTGTAGGACTCAGCAGGGTGGAAGGGAAGGGAAGGGAGGAGAAGATACTGGGTTTGATTTGGATGTGGTAGTACAAAAAACCCAACCCAGCGGGTGTGTTATCTGTTTGGGCATTGCTGGGGCACCTGTCTGCAGACCCTCACTGCAAGCACCTCTTGCCAGGAGCTCAGTTTTGGGAGAGTCCTGAGCCCTGGGATGCTGACGTGGTGAATGTTAGGGCTAAGACAGCCTAGCTGTGCCTGTCACCCCGAGTTAATGCATCCCAATAGGCTGCAAGGGAACTGGGACATGTTCTGAGGCCCAAATATTGGTATGGACAGCAACTCACGCTCTTTATGGACACTGGACGGGAATTACAGCTGACGCTGATGTACAGGGAAAAAACATTTGCTGTGTCTTTCCCTTCTGTCAGTGCTTTGATATTTCACCTGCTGCTGGGTTGCAGGAAGAGCTTTGTGTAAATCACACAGAGTAACAGATTTCATGGGATGTTCAGGCACATTTCATAGTCGGCCACAAATTCATGAAAAAGGATATAAACACACAAAAATTCAATTACACTGCTAAGACAGACTCTCAGACACTTAAAGATGTTTTTCTAATGAATAAAAACAAATACCAGGCTTGGAACAGAAATTCTAATTTAAAATGAAGAAGGAGGCATGAAATACATTTCACACACGAATGTATAAGTGCAGCATTGCCAGGGCAGACAGGGAACGTCAGTGGGGCTGGGGACAGTTATGTGCACACAAAACCATGTTGCTGAGCTGAGCTCACTCCCTCTGAGGAGGAAAAATTGGTTAGGGCACCCTTTGCTCTTTCCCCGCAAGAGTCCATCCTTGCCCTCTTATGAATACTCATACTGGAGCAATTTAGGAAAGCTATAGCTTGTCATTGCAATATCACAAAAAAAAAAAAAAAAAAAAGGATGGAGAAATCTCGGTTTCACAAATATCCTTGTAACTGCAGGGGGAAAAGGCAGAAGGATAGTCTTTGGACTGTGGAATTTGGTCCTTACACACCTCTCTTGTACCTTGGCTGAAATTACAGTTAAGCTCTTTGGGGCAGAAAGCACAGCTGTATGTGCCCGAGACCACAGGGGTCCAGTTGTGATTGAGGTTGCTGGATGCCACTGCCACCTATATATGTAACACACACTGAAAAAGACCGCACCAAAAGAAATGCTAGGCTTGCAAAGTTCAGATCCTGAAAAATCAGAAAATTAATATTGCCTGTGCAAAATTAATTCAGCTGCCTTATGTATGTGTGTTGTGTTACAATCCTTGACTGCATGGTCACAGACTATCTTTTCTGTAACTCCCCTGCTTTGTTCAATACACAGAACAGACAGTGCTTAATCAAAGAGCAGCTATTCCATATTTCGTTTTCTTATTTGCATTATGCAGCCCGAGGCCTTGTTTATTGCTTACTATTCAAATCCAGTCCTGAAAACAAAATTAATAATATCCTCATAGGCTTTTCTATGGTGCCGATCACTACAATATTACAAGTGCTTCACAAACATTAACAATCTTATCTTCCAAACACCCATATGAGGTGAGATGAAAGCGATTATCCTAATTTTACAGATGGAGAACAGAGACGCAGGGACATTAATGTAAAAAATGTCCACTAATTTTGAATGTCAAATTGAAAAGACATCAGCTTGTTTTGTTTTTAAAGAAAACTTAGCTTTCTTGTTTTTTTTATAGCACTGACTGTATCCAGCAGAGCTCCTATTGACTTTCTCTGCAGCTGGGGATGCTTAGTCTCTGCAAATGAGGCTCCAGGATCTCAAACTGAGCACTCCAAAAAACCAGAATGTGCAAGACAGTGGCTGCTAATGAAAATTTTGTTTTAAATCATTTGCCTGGGACTGGGTTAAACAGAGATAGAAACCAGTTCTTTCAATAGCTTTCAACCACCTAAAGCTCAAAACCAAACCATCCTTTCTCATCCTAGTCTTCTATTTCTTGTGACATCTTCCAACTTCTGCAATGCAATGATGCAGGAGACCTACAGATGATCGTTCTCCATCACACAGTTGTGCTTCATGTGCAGAACAAATCCACCGATACACGGCACGAGCTGGGACCCCATGGAAAAGACTGTGCAATCATGTAATGTAATATTAATGATAAGCAAGGGCTGACTTACAGCTTCTAACACTTCGTAATTGCTGAGTGCTTCAAGCTTGCAACTCTGTTCTCTTAATGGACCCTTCTGTGTGATTTCTTGGAATTTTTCCGTATTACTTTGGGGGGGTGTGGTGTGTGTGAGGAAGAAAAAGCCCACAAACTCCTTGTGTAGGACTCTTCTGATGCCTGCAAATGTATTGCGCTACTTGTGTTGGGAGGACTCCTGCACAGCATAAGCTGCATCTTGGGGTGAATGGGCTGGCAAATGCTGAAAGTCTTTAACAAGCAAGCATGAAGGGAGCTTTGCAGGTTTTGTTAGATACTAGAGTGAACTCTTTATCCAAACTGTGGGCTTAGGTCCTATCCAGAGAGGGAAAAGCCTCCTGACAGAACAGCCTAATAAACTGAAAACAATACCTTTCTCTCTTAGTTTGTTTTCAAAATCAGCCTGGTTGCTTCCGCTGAAAAAGGCTGCAAACAGCGTACAACCCGAGACAGGATCTGTCCTGGTCAGAACTCTGAGACACTCAAGTGTGGTCTCCCAATGGGGCACATTTGGGGAGGTGGCTCCTCTCTTGCTTGACTCTAGCCTCCTTCCTACATGCTGTCACTAAGAATGACTCAGTGGGCACCACATGTCCCACAGCCCCCCACCGCTGATGTACGGCCTACCCCTATGTCACTGCACACATGCTGTTGCCAGGAGGCTTGGGCAAAATGTGTGGGCTACCTGGGAGCCACTTCCGTCACAGCAGCTGCTACAGACTCCTACCTGGTCCAGCTCCATCTCATCAGGTGTTCGCCACCGAGCAGTTGGGCTGCTGGCACTCTGATCTGCTGGCACAACCACGATGTAGTACCACCTGGGAAGGAAGGAAAACATAAGCACTGGCCCCTAAGTCATCTCTCTGGCAGGTCACTGTGTAACATGAGCCATATGTGCCATATGCATCCCAAGGACAAACTCCTCCTCTTCCTGCCCTCTAAGCAAAAGGGTTCAGTAAGGAAGAGGCCAGTTTTCCAGCTACACCAGAGAAGAGAATACTCCTGTTAGTGCTCATTAGGTTAATGAAGATCTACAGACTGTGCTCCAGAGGGTGGTGTAGGAGCTGTGAGAAGGACATTTATATAATCAGATTGTAGCAAGCGCCCTGGGGGAACTGTGCTACAGCACAAGGATACCACAGTAACGAATGAGACTTCTACAAACTCGCTTTTTTAATCTCCTTGAGGCTTTAGGCATTATTTATTTAAAGGATATTATACAGTGTCAGAGAAAGTCCCTCCTGATCCTCAACTGTGTTTCTGTGGGTAGCATCTGGAGTATATCCACCAGGGTGAGGGCAAACTGTCAGAGAATTGTCTTAATTTTATTGCACATAAATATTTGCCCAGAAGAGCCAGCAGTGTGATCCCATGTTACAGGTAAATGCCTGGCTCTGTATCACTGCATGTTCACAAATTCACTCCCAGGTTACAAAATCCATGGGCTGGCAGAGGTCTGCCCTGCCTTTTTCTTCATCTCTAGCCCCCCACCCTGCCTTCTCCACCCAGGCACAGCACCTACCTAACTGGCACAGTGGTCTGGACTTTGGGAAGGGTGAGCGTGAATTTTCCTTCCTGTATGTACTTGTTCGTGGCGATGGGTTTGCTTTGCAAGACATCAGGAGCGGTGCGGATTGAGACGAGGTGCTGGAGCCCCCCAGCACTGCTCCCGCGGTTCATTAGCACAAAAGAATAGTCTGTGTCTGGCTGGAGGTCACTTATGAGTTTCTTCATCGAGTGGCCGTCCACCTCCACACTCTGGCTATTGTACAGAATCTGAAACGGGAAAAGGACACGCTTATGCAGCCGACAGCTGCTGATGAAAACTCACACTCAAAATAGCAGCGTTAGAGACAACAATTTGGCTTTGGGCCCTCCCTCAGGTGGTTCAGCTACTGTGCACTTTGTAAACAGCCATAAATCTTTAGTTAAAGAAGAGCAACCCCCAGCACAGGGTTGAATCGTGCTCCCTGTGCTTTGCAGCGATGGAGCAGAGAGGGTCATCTCAGCAAAGCCCGAGTGGCCGGTGCCAGTGGTGAGGCTGGTGGTGCTACACGTGCTGCTTTTCAGTGCCAGTTGCGGGGAGGAATCCAGATGGCTGTGCTTTGCCCTTGCGTGGAGATGAATGGGTCTTTCTTTCTTGTCTCATGAGGCTACAACACACAATATGCTTTTGCTGTAAAATCCCGTCTGCTTGAAATTGGTGTCACTCCCGTGTCTACCAGCTGACGCCTGATCGAATGGTTAATGCAGAGCGTTCCCCTCCCAGCAAAGTGACCGAGGGGGTGTTACGTACGATCTGACAAATCCTGTGCAGGGCTCACAAATTGGTACCCGAAACAGCAGCTCTGCAGGTGTGACACCCTGTTGCCATGACAACAGATGCTGGTGCCACACCAGCCGCGGGCAGGAGATCGGCGCTGCTTTTCCCTGCTGCGCTTGCAGCGAGGGGCTGCTGGGCTGGGCAGGGCAGAGCCGCTGGTGGCCCCAGGGCAGTAGGCAGCCTCTACACACTGCTTCCCACCCTTGGGTGCACCAACAGTGCCCTGTTGCAGATATGCAGGACCCCCGTCTCCCCTGGGGCACAGCAGCCATGGGCACTGCTCTATCAGCTGCACCAAACAGCCCGTCTGCCCTGGGAACCTTGATCCCGGTCTTGCTGGAACAACCCCTGTACCCTGAAACCCTGGGTGCTGCCTCTGCAAAGCCAGAAACTCAAATGGTTCCTGGAGACAGAGAGAAATGGGGTGTAGAGAACTGGAGAAATCAGAGGTTGTGCCCCAGCTGTGACAAACCAGCATGTTTCCTTCCACTGGGTGACCATCCGGCATGGCAGGGGAATGCTGGATTCCTGATAGTGCTGCAGAGACACAGCATGTCAGAAACTGGCAATGGCAGAGCTGGAGCATGTTAAACCATGGCAGCTATTACATGCCACAGGCAGAGACCACACAGTAAAATGTGCTCTTTCCAACAGCAGCCTTGAGAGAGAGAAGACAGCTCTGTGGAAGAAAAATTACTTAAGGTAAACCAGATTTTTCACCAGCTGAGCCCACTATTCAGGCTGACACAGGCAGCAAGGGAGGGACCAAACTTTCTCTCCAAGTCACCTTTTTAGCAGGTGGCAGAATCTGCAGAAAGCGGCTGGCTCTCTGGGACATGGGCACCTGATTTAGCACCATTCTAATATTTAGTGCTGGAGCTGGGAGGAGCGGGGAGGCCCTGGAGAGAGATCTGAAGGACAGCAGAGCACAGGGACCAGGCTAGGCCTGGAATTTGCAGACCTGCTTTTGTGTTATCCAAACAGCAGTACCCACAGCACACTTCAAATCCTCATCAGGTAACTTTGCATGGAGGTTGGGATAGGAAAAAAACCCCAGCTTTTTTGCTGCTGAGAAGAGACTCCCAACGGGTAGCAGAGCAGCAGTGAGAAGCCAGCAATGAAGGAGAGATGCAATCAATCTCGTTTGTTGACATGCTTGAATCTTCAGGGATGAACTGCAAAACTAAGTATCAAGTACTAAAATAACAGAGGTTTACAGGGACAAAGCCCCTGCTGGCTGTCCCATGTGCAGGAAAGGCTGTCAAAGGTAGGATGGCTGGTTGCTCCTCTTAAGATACTTTCTCCTGGGCTTTAATCCCTTTCTCCAAAGACATGTACATCAGATGGGTGCTAAAGTGAGTGAAAAAGGTAAAATGAAGAAATGCTTCTTACAAGTGCTGGAATATCAGATGTTTTGTTGTGTCCTGGGGGAGCAGCGGGACCTCACTTCATGTGCTCCAACACAAATTTGAACAAAACCAAACCAAACTTCCAACATGAAAAGCTATGCTGGAAGGATGCAAAGCCCACAAAGAATTCCGTTGCCTCTCAGATGAGATTTCTCGTTATGAATTCTTCCCTCATAAAGGTATCACCAACTGCTTCTGCATTGCTCTAGGGAAGACACCCACCCACCAACTGCCTACACGTGAGGCATCTGCTGGGGACATGGCTGTTCTCCTGGAGCAAGACGAGGCAGAAGAGATGGTCAGGAGCTTCAGTTCAGAGTTTCCCAGCTTGCCCTGCACTGGAACTGGCCAGGACACAGTCTCCGTTTCAGTCCTGATGCCAGATGATGATTTTTAATGCCATGCACATAAATGTCTGTCCAAAGACAGTGCAATTGGCGTTTGCAATGCTTTCCTGAAGCATTCTCTGCCATCCCCCCTTTTCACAGTTGCTGGAGCAGTTCTACATTCCTTTACTTGGCATAACACATTGTCTTCTCAAATGTTGTGCACCATTAGTTAAGGCCTCTGCACAAACCGAATGCCATTTAGAGGTTGCATCATCGCCCACTGGTAACTACTTAAGTCAGTAGCAAATTTGGCCCAAGGGCTCTGAACTGCCAAACACTGCTGACTAGCCCATGGATTGCTCTAAAATGTCATTTGTGCCGCTCTTACCCACAAGAGAAGATTTGCAAAGCTAGGTAGGCCCAAATGTCACTGATGAAGGTCTGCTGCTTGATTTCAAGGCAGTAAAGAATGTATTGAACTAAAAGATGAAAAGACACGTAGTGTACAACACTGGAAAAGATAATGACACGATGGAGAAGTAGATTAGGTCGCCTTTTTTGTGGGCAGGAGTAGTTACTACATTCCATGGGGGACACTGTGAGAAAGCACTGCCCAGCATTCTCAGGGGTTATTTCCAAACCTGTATCATAATAATTTTCAAAAGGTGCTGTTCCTTCTCCCCGTTTGTAAAATACCTTGTGACACTACTTTTAGCCAATATATCCTCTGTCCTGCTCTTAAGTTGAAGAATGTGTCTCAGGAAAGTGCAGTTTCCCCAAGGAGAAGGTTGTATCTATCTTGCACTTTCCATGAAAGCTCCAGAACAGCGTTCTGCAAGCACATTGAAATAGAAAAGGAATAGTGCCTCTGCTCCATCACAGCTGCTGGGCAACATTTTTACACGGAATTTACCTCCTGGACCAGAAGCAGCTGTGAAAATTCCCCAAAGAGAACTCAAACCTTCACTATTGATTTGGTAGCAATGAAAATTCCTCAGGTCTCAGTTCATCCCCTATAAAAAAAAAGCACACCAGTCCTGCCTGCGCCTCACTATTCCTTGTCAGAACAATATCTACTTTAATTAAATCTGTTAAAGTAGAATATGACACCCTTTGGGACATAGATTTAGCATGAGACTGTTTATCAAGTGTAGATAATACTAATTGTTCCCATGGAGATTTATCTGCTATGCTAGTTACAGTATTAGGCTCTGGCCTCGGCATCCCATGTGCCTGAATTAGAGGAGAGAGGTGAGCCTTGTTTATAAAAATACAAAATCCTGAAGGTTAAGGATTTGTTTCAAGTGGCACAATCAACGACCTGGAGCTGACCCTCTTAGCTCCTGGCCTTGACTCATGTGTGTCTGCAAGTCTGGGAATATTAATAGAAGGAAGATGCTATTAGAGAAATATCCTTGTAACACTCTGGTTTGCATGACTGCTCTTCAGTTAGCAAGTGGCTAATGCCATCTGCTCCTGTGTCATCTGAGGGTTAACCCACAGCAGGGGCAGACCCTGAGTCACCATCTGTGTAAGCAATTGAAGCTATGAGGCCGAGACAACGCATCAGCATTATGTCCTTGGCTCCTGGCTACCTCCAACCACTCCACCATCCTTATGTGGTAGTAATGCTCCAAAGGTCACACTGTCCCTTTCTAGCACTGTGCTGTCAGAGAGAGATGTCGGCTTTATGCCACAAGAATAAGGCAAGATGAAGCAGACTGGTTCTTCAGCAGAGTGCAAAGTAACAGAACTCTGTGAAGTTCCTTGCAGCCAGATATCTGATCCTAATGCATCCTACATCTGGAAAAGCTTTGAATACCACCAGGTCTTCACAAAAGCCTTGTCTGCTTCGGCTAAACTCTGCACGTTAACAAGTGCCTACTATTGATCATGGTAATTCAGCTTCAGGATTTAAACAAGGAGAGTTAGTGACAAGGAACGGGAGGTGCTCACACACTTTGATGAGCATGCAGTTCAAGACCTTCCCCTCATTCCCCTGGCCATGGATCCCTCACAGCTCATGCACGCCTTGCATTTGCTCTTTAGGCACAGCATGGCAGGGTGCATGTGCAAGAAGGAAGGGAACTCATGTTGCTCCCCTGGCCACCTTTGCAGAGGAGTAGATAGCTGCTAAGACGGTGGAAGATTATCTTTGGCGATGGGACATGTTGGTCTTGTTTCTTAAGGGAGAGAAACAGCACTGAAATCTGCAGAAATTTCCACCACACTCTCGTCTTTTACTCACATCAGTGATCCACACTGGGGGACACACAAGAGTAGGAAGACATCGGGTCATCAGTGTTGTCTGCAGCCTGGTGGATGACACTACATCCAGAACTTGGCTGGAGAAAAGCGAGCAGTTCCCTCTGCACTGACACATCTTGTGCTGCTCACACCTGTAACACCTTCTGGAAGGGTGATGATGTTTCTCTTCTTTACTCCCCGAGATTATCTATCTGCCCTGATGCTCTGAAGTAAACTCATAAAGGCAATCCAGACATTTGAGACAGGACACATTGCAGAAGCTGTCATTCTTAGTTTGATTCACTGGCTCGTTTTCAGACCACTTTGTCCTGGTGATCTCTTGTGATTAAATCATCTTTATAACGTTTCACACTTCAATTCTGAGTCAGGCAACAAGACAAGCTTGTGTAACCACTGTCACAGTGCTGCAATGGCCAGCCTGACCAGTGGGCCCCAGCTGAGTGATACCAGGTAACAAGACACTTGAGAAAGCTGATGGAGGAGTGAAGCACTGATTGGGACTGCGTGAACGACCATCACAACTGCTCATGAGAAAAGCATCAATGATTTGGGGTGCCAGACTGGTTTCCATTTCCCTTTGAAAAGGCAAGTAATACAGGGGCACTATCAGGGGAGGACTGGGTACTTAGCAGAAGTTGCTATGGTCAAGATGGGTTTCTAGGTGGATGGTGAGAAGCCAGAAATACATATTACGATACCGGAGTCTTCCCCATTCTCTGACTGCCTCTGCCCAGCAGATGCCTTCACTGCCTGGTGTTTCCTGTTGGTGTGCTTCAGCCAACATTATTCACTCCTGTTTTATTACCATGAGCCAATTGCTTACTGGCTATGCCACAACTGATCAAACCAGAAAGAAATCAACAAAACTACACTTTCTGGCCTAAGAAGAGTGAGAGGAGGGAAAGCAAGCAGTGTGCTCTACTGTGTGCCATGGTTCATGTGCAGGTGCTCGAAAGCAAGAGTGGCTACCTAACCTGGGCTTGGAGATCTGAGCTCCAGAAGACCCCAGACCAGTGAGCAGTGTGACTCTGCTCTCCTTGTCTCTCATCTGATGGCCTGACAACATCATGTGGCAGGGCAAGATGCTGCTTTCCACTCTCCTGCTCACTGCCATAGGTGGAGCTCCCTGTCCTCTGCATCCCACCCTTACCTTAAAAGGCACTGCAGATTTATAGGAGTCAGGCACTTCCCAGCTCAGCAACACAGACGTTTTCATGACGGCATTGACACGGAAGTTCTTAGCAAACACTGAAATGAAACACAAGATATTTGAGCACTGCAAGGCCAAGTCAGGAGGGAGCCAGGCAGCAGCTCGGCTCCAAGTCTCTCTTTGTCTAACTCAGCAGCAGAGGTCAAAGAGTTCAGCTACAGCAGAGAAGTGAGAGATGAGGAGAAAAGAGCAGCAGCCTTTTACCAAGTCTCCAGTCTCCACTGCAGTTTCGCTTTTTGACTATACTTTCCTGCATTACAGAAAGGAAATTGTAGGCTGAACTGTAGCCTTCCTCTCTTCCCACCTCCACTCACACTCTCTTGGCACTTTGCCATGATCAAAGAACAGTGGTGCTCAGGTACTGGATCTGCAGACGATCCTACCAAGCCACCTGCTCCAGTTCAAGCAAAAGCCTTTCACGTACAGATAAAATAGCAAAGTGTACCTGTGGAGCGACAAAGGCAATTAAGCTACCACCAATGCCCCTCTCCCCACAGAAGGCAACTTTAAGGAAACTTTCGTTGAGCCTCCCCTTGCCAAACTGCATTTTAGAACAGGGAGCCACACAGTACCTGATCTCGTTAGTCAGAGCAAAGGGAAGCGTAGCCTCACGAACCGAAGCAAAGGTCCCTGTCCTGGAGGCAGAGCTTCCTGTTAGGGCTTTTTAGAGGGGCACTTACCTTGTTCAACAGGCATAGTCCGGGACTGGATGCTGGGGCTGAGCGGCCCAACACCCTTATTGGTGCGGGCCCTCACTTTGATGTCATAAGTGGTATCGGGCTTCAAATTCATCAAAGTGATACTTGTGTCCTTGGTGATGTTAACCAGGTCCTGCTGGCTATTTATGTCCCTGTATACCACTGTGTAGTTGACGATCTTGCCATTTCTTTCTGCCAAGACCGGTGGGTCCCATGCAACTTCTGTGGTGGAAGTGGTGAGACCCACCACACGCAGGTTCTGCGGGAAGCCACTTGGCACATCTTCTGCAGTAGTGATCTCCTTCTCAAACTCCTCTCCTGGACCAGCTCTGTTCTTGGCAGATAATTTGAAGAGGTATGTGGCCCCCTTGTGCAGGTTGGTCACAGTGTAGTGATGGTCTCTCTTCCCGAAGTCTATTGTGTTCATCTTTTCCTCATCAAGACGTCTGTACTGCAGCCGGTAACCCAGCAGCTCCCCTACCATCTCCTTGGGTGGGTGCCACTGGATGAGGGCTGTGTTCATGGCTGTCGTGCTAATCATCATGGTGGGCTTCCCCGGGACTGCAACATAAACACACAATGACCATCTATAGCCTGGGAGGAGGGGAAGGAAGGACCGCTTCTGTGCTGCTCAGTCCGTGAGGATTGAGGAAAGTGGGAAAGTTCAGACAACAGGGTGAAGAGGATGACAGACAATTCACATGGACAGAGGCAGACCGACCCTAATCCGGTGGTGAGGGAAGCTGGAGCCAGCCAGCTTTTGGCCGCCATTTTCCCATGTGCTTCCATCTAAGCAGGCAATAAATTCAGCCATATCCAGCCCCAAAATTCATCCCCTTTTACAGGAAAGGTTTAAGGTACCTCAAAGCATCATATTTATCTCAGAGAAGATCTGAATCCTGTCCTCCCAATCAATGGTCTTCAGACACTCCAGCTAGTGCACAGCACCAGGCCACGCTGGCCCTGGTGCACTGTACCAAAACAGACACACAGAAGCCCATGTCCAGCGCCCTGATCTGTCTGGAGGCAGACAAATTTCATCCTGAAACCTTGCAGTTTTACCATCTGCAGAGGCAGCGAGCAGAGCTGGGTGGGCTGTTTGCCATCAGAATACATTTTGGTTTAGCTGATGAGCAGATTCATGATGTCAGTATCGATGTGAGAGGTGAACACAAGTGTTCCACAGGATTTTTGCTTATGCTGCACAAGTCAAGGGGTGTTGCCGTCACTGGTTAGGAACTGATGGCTTTAAATTGATGGTTTAATACCTTGATCTCCTTCAGTTAAAAAAAGGATGCGTCTTCACTTCACATCAGCTCAGATTTGTAAACAAATCAACTGATAGGGAAGATACTCAGAATCAAAGGGATGCGGCCATTGATACGAAAATGAAAATGGGACTGTAGCCAAATCTAGTTAAATATCCTTGCACAGTTTTGAAACGTACAAGCCCACTGATGAGCACAAGAGAAAAAAGTATTTGACAGAATTATGCCCCAATTTTGCCATCAGAGGGCGATACCAACACTCCCCTTTCAGGTCAAACCTGCAGATGAGCCTGTACAGAGGCAGCTCTGGGGCTGGTTTTGTAGGTATTTAAGACATACAGTTACATTTCCACTGCCAGTGCCATCCTCCTTTGCACTCATAGTACAACGTCTAACAGCAGTTAGTATTAAGGGACACGTTATTTTCAAAGCTGATTCCAAATATTAACTTTAGATGTGCATCATAACATGGGAAGACCCACTGTGGTTTACAGTGCAACACGGGGATGTTTAGGAAGCTTTTCCTGTTTATAGGACAGCTGCAGCAATTTGATGAACAGAGCATACATCATGGCGAGGCACAAGGGAGACAGCATTTGAGACTGTGACAGTGGAAACTACCTCTGGAGCTCCCCAATATGAAGCGCGGAGGAGATGGCAAGCTGTTCCTTGTTTAAAAGCACCAGGAACAAACGCTCTCAGTTTGCACAAGCTGCATTCCCATAATAACAAGTGGTAAATACTGTTCCTGTGGCTGGTGTGAGGAAGCAGCAGGATTATCAGTTGTAGGGCAGGTCTAGTGAGTGGAAATTGAGGACAAGACAATGTCAACTAGTTGGTGCCACCGCCAAAGGCAAGCTTGTCTGCATCCGGAGGAAAGCACCTGATGAACTCCTGGGTGCCCCTGCTCCAGGCCGAGGCTCCTGTGTTGCACTAGGCACAGGGTACAAGTCTCTACTCAGACAGCAGAACCGAACTGGCTGGGATCACCAGGACCTAGAAGTTGTGTCCGCAGCACTCCTATGGCAGGATTTGTTGCATTCCAGATTTTACCATGGCTCTAGGAGCAGCCAGGCTCAGCTATGTAAGCCTGGGGAGGCAGCAGTAGCAATAGGCATGGGTGAGCCGAGAAGCACCTCTGAGGAGCCCTCTGTGCCAGGGGCCATCCCAGGCGGCAGTGCAGTCACTGCAGGAAGCAAGAAATAGCACTTGCCTACGGGAACGTGAGGACAGGCCATGACTCCAAAGCTGAGGGAGGACCTGGACTTCCAGGCTTCCTCTTCCCTGGTCTCTGGACTACGCAGATGAGCTCAGACCCATGAGTTTCACTGTGCTCTCACAGTCCCTGGCAGTGTCTGTCCAGCTGTGTGCTGCACTTGGCTCAGGTGATCCAGTGGCAAAGCCTGTAAGTAGGGGCTGGAGATCACAAGAGTATGTACCTCTGCAGCATCTCCAGCCCTCTCGCTTCCTCCTGCACAGGTGCCTTGGCCATACTCCCCATGCACCTCTTGTGAGGTTTTACCACCACCCCTACAAGGCTGTGATATCTGCTGCCCACACTCACCTGCCCCTGTGGTGGTGATGACTTTTGGCTTGCTGCGGGCACCATCTCCTTTGGTGGTGTAGGCAGCGACTGTGACAGAGTAGGTGGTTTCCGGCAGCAGGCCTCCAATGACTGTCTCCTGGGAGCACATCCATGAGGTGGAGAAGAGGCAAATGAGAAGAGCAAATACTTGTTACTGGAGTGAGCAAAGGAGGGCACTGGGGTCAGCATCTCCAACACCAACACACTGACACACTCACTGGCTCACACTCATAGACTGCACCCAAGCACACACGTCTCGCACAGAGCCAGCAAACAACAATCACTGCTGCTCCAACACTCACCTGCCTGGTTTCAATCCCTGCCTCTAACACTTGGCTGTCCTAGGGACCCACCAGCAACCTGTGTCAGTGGCTGCATGCTCCCACGGCCTCTGCCAAGAGGGAGATCTGCTCCAAAGATGGTCCTGTCTCAAGCCAGAGACACTCTGCCACAGCAAGCCTGAGAGTAAGAGTACTGTGGAGCTGTGAACCAGAGCAAAAGCCAGTTCAGCTGGCTGCGGAAACCTCTTGGGGGCTAATTTGGGGATTTTTAAAGTTGCCTCTTGCAGCAGAGCCGCGGGGAGCACAGAGAGGCAACACAGGCAGCAGCATGGCCACACCGGGCGGGGGGCCCCAGGCGAGGAGCACCTGCAGTGCTGCAGCACCGAGTTCACCCTCCCTGCCAGACACGGCGTTGTAAGGATGGGATGGGGTCAGCACAAGGCGTTGGCAAGATCTGGAGGGAAAACCCTGCACCATGGGAGGTCTGGGAGGAGGGCGAACTCGGCAGGGTGCTAGCACCCTTGCATGCTCTGGCTTCCTCTGGGCAGAAGGAGGGCATGGCTCCACACTTCAATTTGAGATCAAAGAGGGGAGCACTGCTCCTCCCTCCTGGCCTGCAGTAGCAACGTGACTTGTGCCAAGCCTGGCTGGCCAGGATTGCAAAGGAGCAAGCACAGCGAGCTCAGCAGCTCCCAGCAGCTCTCTGCGAGCTCAGAGCAGGCCTCCCTGAACTGTGTTCAACTGCGGGTGCTGTGAAAAGGACCAAGGCCATTAGCACTAATAACCGAACAGGTCAGGGAACAAGAGACAACTGGGCTGGATCGAGAGCTGCGGGAGCTTTTGGGAAGGAGGCAGAGGCTCTGAATTGGTCATTTACCCTTCCAGACAAGGAGGAGAACAGAGATGGAGAGGGTTAAGCTTGAGTCACTGAGGACAGACAGCATGAGCACTGTTACAGACTGCTCCAGGAGTCCAATATCTGCCTGGGGGATCCTTGCCAGCTTTGGGGGTTTAAAGGGCACCTGCAGTTGCTCTCAGAGCATAGCCAGTCTCCCGTCACTCATTCGCGCTAACATGCACGCTATTAAACCTGCTGATTTCCAGTCAGCGCTGCTGGTTCAGGTTACCTGCCCAGACTTACTCATCAAAACCACCGTGTTACCATCGCGGAACCAGCCAGCCCATAGAAAAATCAACAAGCACCAACAAGAACCCCGCCAAAATCACCGTGTGAACCAGAGTCCAATCCCAACTCCGCCCCTGCAGCAGATCATGTGTGCGGGTGAGTGGACGCACAGTCCGATCGGTGCCAACGGACCCGCGGGGGAAGCACTCACACAAAACCTGCAGACTCTGAACATCCCAAGAGAACACACTCCTCCCAAATCCATGCAAAGGGAAATTCTCACGCAAAAGCATGCCACCGGGAGCAAAGCAAGCGAGCTGGGAGGAGGGGAAGAGAGACAAGGGATGGATGAAAGAAGGTCTGATTGCATAATGTAAACACAGTGCTGTCATGACAAAGCCACTCTGAGTGAGAATCCCCTGTATAAAGGAGGAGGAGAAATGCACTGTGCCAGGGAAGCTCACAGTAGGGCATGTAATTGAGTTGCTGGCTCTAAAAAGGTAATTTTCAAGTTTGTTCCTCCAAATTTGTATTTCAAAATTATGTGGGAAAAATTGGATTTAACTGTTTAAATGTGATTGTTTTCTTATTACTATCTGTGTTTCAGCCAAAGGTCATGGTCTAGAGTGTAGGTTATTTTTCATGACTACGATCAATGTGGTTTAAAGATTATATACCTAATTTTACCATGTAACTCGGTGGGCCAACTACTGCAGAAAGTAGGATGCACCTCCTGAGCTGATCACTTGAGTCTGCCTAAAACTGTACTGCAACAAGCTGGAAATACAGATTATAGGAAATGTCAATTGCTTTTCTGCATTTAGTAGCAATCTAAATGCCAATTTTCTCTGGATTTGCTGCTTGTGGAAGGTTTCACAATGTAACTCTCCAGCCTCATTAAGAGAGTGAAAGGGATGTTTTGACAGCACTGTGTCTACAAAATTCACAAATCGATTTACCAAACCCCTCTTTTCCAACCTGGAATACACACAAGTGGTACTTACATGGTCGACGGAGTCCTCAGCTCTCCACTGATGGGGGAGGAAAGGAAGGAGGAGAGAAAAATGGAGACACAGAATTTTAAGGGGCAACGTGTAGGAAGGGGATGACAATGACGACAACAGCAGGGGTTAGCCGGACTGGGTTGGGGAGATTACAACACTTATACAACACAAAGGGTCACTTGGCACAGGGTGTGCCAAGGGAAGAAATGGCACAGAGCAATTTTCTACATGCCACTAGCCTGCGCAGTAAGTCTAAGATCATTCACACAAACAGGGGCAAAGAGCATCCTTCTCATATGGATGGAAAGGTTGCCACTTTCTAACTTTGCAGTCTTTTCCCCTTCTGGCTTTGTTTGCATTTTTCTGCCTCTTCCATGAGCAGAAGCAAGAAGGGACAGCTTGTACCAACAAGGTTCTGGGGCTCACTGCCCCACAAGTCATTCACAACAGTTCTGTGCCCTCATCTCCAGTCTCTGTCCTAGTGATTCTCCAGCCACCATCTTTTGTTGAGAATCAAAGACTTCAACACACAAAACAGGTGCAGGGAAGCACCAATGCAACATCTACAGAGCTTCTCTTTCCTGTATCATTTGCAAGAAAATGCCCTGGGGACCTCAAAAAACTCGAGAAGTGCCATCCCTTGTAAACAGTGCAAGAGAAGCCACGATCTTGCACAGAGCTCCACACTAAGCTGCTCTCCAACAGCGCTGTGCGGCTTGGAGCGAGGCTCAGACTGGTGCAGGTAGTTAGGAAACAGCTTCTCACCCCCAGTTACACAACACCAAACGGCAAACACTCATTTGGCAAGAGCAGCCCTGCAGGTTAAGACTTCTACGCACCCATTTCCCAGCAAAAGCTCACGTGGATTCCCAGCCATGGCAGCTCAATTAGGGCTCTGAAGAGAGAACATGGAGGTTTCTGGCTGTATTTGGGGTTCTAAGGCATCAAAGCTGCATTGAGGTGGTGAGAATTAGCAGACCTTGGCTGCTGCCACGCATGCCCATAGCACTGTTCTTTGTGGTTGATACACCAAAGGAAGGTTTGCAGAGATCACAGAGAGCTCTCTCAGCCAAGGTGATGCGTTACATCTCAGGTTACTAAATCTGCCTGGAGGAAGCACTGGTTGATGGGTTCAAGCACAGAGATGAAAGTGGAAGATAGGTATTATTGCCCCTGACTCACAGTGTGAGCCTTGGCAAGCCTTGCTTCTGAGCCTGAGCTGCCAGCTGTGAAACGGTGCTCAGATACTGACTTCCTCAGGACATCGGGAAGACCAGCTACTGCTGCTGAAGGGCCCGGGAACCTGCAAGTGTGGCAGAAGGACTAAATGATATTAAAGCTGCAAGTTGCTTTTTGTACTAAGGCTATCTGAAGTGGCTTTCACAGGCTGCAACCTATCACAGTGGCAGAGTATGCTCCTCAGCATAGGAATACATATGCTATGTATATAGATAAAATAGCATATGTAAAAAACATAGCATACCTTCAAAATATTTGTTATTTAATTCTCTAAATTCAGAAAGAAGCACCTATTGGAGAAATGTTGCTCTAAGATTTTATTACAGTTCACTTATTTGATGCCATGAGACTGCAGTAGAACTATCCCCCTAAACCATCTTAGAATTTAATTTCAGCGAAGAGGTCAAGTTGTCCCTAAAGACTTCCTATAAAGCCAAGGCCCTCACTAAGTATTATGATCACTAAAGGCCCTCTTTCCACACACACCTTGGTGTTATTTCTAGTGTTGCATGTTTAGCTCAACCCAAGTCATTACTGTTGACATCCTGCCTGCACCAGGCAGCCCACACTGTGGTCAACAGCCATACACTCTGCCCTGCTGATCTAAAACCTGGCAAAAGTCTCGCTACAGGAAGGATATGAGGCCTGGTAGCTCTTTCTCCCAGAAGTACACTTCTGCTCCAACACCATGTCCCTGGTGGATGGGGCCACGTGGATGGTAACACCCCAACCTGCCTCCATGTAGCTGCAGGAGCAGGTGACATCCCACTGCAATGAACAGTGGAGCAGACTGGGCTCAGGAGGCTACTGCATCTCACAGCCTCTCACACCACAGCAGGGAGTTTATCACCCACTAGGATTTTAGACCAAGCGTTTAATGTTCAATCTCTGTTTGCTCTTATGTTTCACTGGACTTCAATCTTGCATCAGATCAGAGTGCAAAGAAACGCCTTGAGATCTGTGCTGGAGGAATAACAGTGAAAAGCCAGGCCTGTATAAATACCCTGCTATAAATTCAGTTTAATTATGAAAATATCATCTGCAGATCAAAACATTTCCTTCTTTAAACTAGCTCAGTTGCTTCTTAACTGCTTAAGGTTGGTCAGTAAGACAAATTGATCTGAAAAGCCCAGGAGCTGTCATAAAAAGAACTCAGACAGTGCTGTGTGCATGAGGCAGGATGGCTCAGGGAAGTGCTAAAGCTAACAGTGTGTATTTATGGCAATTCCTTAACGTTTCATTTTACACTTCAACACTGCACAGTGTAGTCATGTCTCACCAGGGAATGGCTGTTTTCCCTGACCATGGCTCTTGCAAAAGACAGACTCAAGCGCTCCTAAACAGCCCCAGCTGTGGGAAGTGGATGGCATGGTTTTCCTGCAGATCCTTCTCCTCTGTGCTTCAGTGACTGTGGCCCAACAGTGAAACTCCAGATGTAAACTCAGGTGCTCAGCTTGTGGGATGCAGAGGGCTCCAGAACTTCACCTCTGTCCATTACTGAAATGCCTCTTGGAACAAAACCGAAAGGCATCGTCCACTTATGAATGAGAGTACATCTCACCTCCACGCCAGACTCTTACCTAGAGGAGTACACATGCATGAGGAGTTCTTCCAAGCAGATTCACATAAAGATCCTTTACTATCATCCAGTGAAAGAAGGAGGCTGTACATTCCTCTGTGTTATGCCTGGGGTGGGCACTGCCCAGGGAGAATAGGAGTTTCTGCTTCCCCTTTCTCCTTTGATTTCAATCCAACAGCTTGAAGTGCTTGCCGTTACTTCTTCCTGCTCTTCTGGAGCAAGCTGGTGGGACATGCACTCGCTCTGCATGCTGGATGGAGAAGTGCCACCTGCAAAGACCACACAATCTTCCTGTGAGCCTGCAGCCCTTCTTGTGGGCAGCACACCTATCCTCTACCATGACTATGTTTGCAGAGCAGGAGGAGGAGGTGACAGGAGTCTCTCCTCCATCAAGCTTCATCTCTTTGTACTCAGCTGTACCCAGCCAGCTCCCAGCAGCAGAAGCACTGCAAAACTCTCTGGGCAGGCTGGATCTGCAGGGGGCTGTAAGCAGCAAGGCTGATGCGCACGCCACATCCCCACAGCAATGCAGGCAGCAGAGGCTCCCTGGCAAATATGCTGCATAGTTGAGCACAGGAGCGATTGTCAAGGCCACATTGCAGCATGGGGAGAAAGTCCCCCCTCAAGATGATCACAGTCTGGGTTCAGGACAAGCAGACTGGGAGCAAGACACAAAGGATCAACAGCTAGATTCACTCAGGGTCTAGCTGCCTGTCTTGGAAAAGAGCAAACAAGAGTCACGCTTGCACGGGAACTTGAACAGGAAGGCCTGTCCTCCCCTGGCTCTGCTGCCTCCTTTGTGCCGGGCGCTCCAGAGTCAGCACTGCTGCCTGGCACTGCTCGGCACGGAGCTCTGTGGGGCACACAGGACTGAGGCCTGGGAAGGGATGGAGGGGATCAAGCCCACTCTTCCTCCTGATGCACTGCAGCTGCCCAGGGATTGGAGACCAAGGAAAACAGGTGAGTCCCTGCCCTCCCCTGGAGAACCCAATGCTTGTGCCCCATGGCTCTGCTATCCTCCCACAAGTTGGTGAGGACTTGTATGAGAGTGGTGGAGTGCAGCTGAGACCCTGCACTGGTGCCCCTGCTCCTTTCAAAGGTGCGTTCTCAGCGCTTGGATGCGTTTTGCACAAGACTCAGAGCACAGAAATGAATCTTCTGCCATCGCCCACCATGGGACCTGGCTGAGCCGTGGCAGGCAGGGCCTGTGCAGGAGGTGGTGCAGGTATCTGACCCAACTCTGCTGTGATGCACATGCTCCCCCTGGGCACTCCTCCACAGGGCATGGTCACATTTGCTTGTCCATCAGTCTGTCAGTAGGAGGTGAGAGCTCAGACTGGAAGGCATAGAGAAATCTGATGGAGGTAATCAGTCACAGGCGCAAACACAGAGGGGAGGGAGAGGTTTCAGCTCCATCGCAGGACCTTCCTAACAACTGATTACTCTCCCTAGGCAGGAGTCTGTAAAATAAAATGTGATGTCTCCAGCACCAGGGCCCCCACTTCTCTGATGATGTTTTAGTCCTTTCCACTCAAATGGTTTTGAAAACTCCAAATCTGTATTATCTGCATAGCTAACATCTCCATTCCTTTCCCTTTTGCCTTTCATCTTCGTTTACTCTCTCCGTATTTGTCATCTTCAATCAGGAAAAATCATGAATCAGCTTTAATACCAGTGTCTTCATACCATCTGCAGAAAGCAGATTATGTGGTACACACCTACTCAAAATTAGCTGACAGCATGGCTAGGCAAGAGGAGGGGCTCTGCCTACATGTCCAGAGAGTTTCTTCTCTGACCCCAGGTTTTCAATCAGTTTAATTCTCTCCTTCTGCACTGGTATAAATGTTTATAAATGTTTATGAGTACTGAACCGTGGCTATATTCTGTCCATCTTCAACCTGCAACCTTCAGGGACAGGTGCTCCAGTGAATCTTTTTGTTTTCTTCCACAGAAAATAACTCTTCCAAGACTACTTGTTAAAGTTTGATCTGGCTGTTTGCAAGACACACACTGCTGTACTGAAAGATGGCTGCTCTTACAGGGTTCTTCAGCTTCTGGAGCAGATGTATTTCATCACAAGCACAGGTCATGCTTGGCTTCTCACTCTTTCGGGAAATAAAGATCTCTTCTGCCAAGTCAGTAAAACCTCCTCCCTGCAGGGTCAATCATTAGTTTATCCCAAGAGTGACATGACTCCCTCAGAGCAGTCACTTTTCTGCAACTATCTTTTGGCCTTCACTTCCATCCAAAGATTACAGCGGATGAGTTCAGCACCATACACACCAGAGAAAAAAAACCCCAAACCACAGCGACCAAGAACTTTCCCACATAAATTCACCAAATATGAAAGACTGGTAAGTGGTCTGACAGGCCAGGAAACTTCAAGCAACCTGCCTCCTTGATGCACACATTCAAAATAATGCAAAATCCAGCACTCCTTGGAAAGCTTCTGGCTCTGGCATCCTCATTCCTGCACATTAGAATGGGGTTTCTCTTTCTGAAATGTATGAGTAAGGAGTGAAAGCAGAACTGGCTGGGCAAGTGTAAAATATTTGAAAACACCAACCAGAGCAACATTGCCAACTTCACCCACCTCTGCTTGGGACCAAACCATTAACTCCAAACTCCAGCTGAACAACACAGCATCAATTGTTCAAACAACACAGAAGATTATATTCTTCCGGAATAAATAAAGGGCAGTAAGACGGTTTTCTAAAATAAAGCAACGTATGAAACACAAACACAGATGTGCCCCAGACAACACTGCAAGGACCCTCAAAGCATTTTCTCTCTTTAAAGTTTTCCCCTTCCATATTGTTACTGAATTTTATCCTTCAGAATATGAATGGGGAGTAAAGCTGCTACTGTGCACTGCACTCCCCACTGACAAACGTATAAATGATTCACAGCTGCATTCAGGAGACAGATCAATTAATCGTTGCAGCTCTCCAGTATTTATATTGGGCATCATTCAAGCAAGCCAGCTCTGAATCGATTACTCATCGCTTCCAACAGCAGTAGATCCTGTACTTCATTTATACGATTATCTTTGTTGAGAACAGCATGGGTCATCCAGTATGAAGGACCCTTGCTTCAAAGAATAGTTGTATTTCATCGGACAGGGTACCAAACTTCCCTGGACCCTGGGAAAGAGGCAACTATGCATTGTTGGGCTGAGCAGAGTGCATAACCATGCCTGGAGCACTGTGTGGGAACGGGGCCTCAGCTCACAGCTGGTGATGTATCCAGGAGATCACGTAAATATGAGTAGATTGTTGCATGGGGATTGCAGAGGGCAAATCATTTACAGACGATGTGGGCCTACACCTCACTTTTTCCGTGCCACCCCCCCCCACCCGCAGCCTTTCCCAGACTCTGTTGGCTTCGCCTACAGTTTGGTTTCAAGAGGCAATGCAAGGTCAAGACCCTGCCTTGCAAAAGCAGGAGGGAAGGGAGGCTTTGCTGAGCCAGAGGAGGGCTGCCCTGTCGGGTGTGCTGTGCCTACCCAATGATGGAGAGCCACCCCTGCGCCCCACAAGCAGAGAGCACCCTGGTGGACTCTGCTGAGAGAGAAGCTTCGCCCTGAACATAGTCAGCAGTATGAAAGAAGCAGACTAAAGGCTTATTTAAAACTCTCCGACAGTTTATAACCTGACTGGCAAAACACAATTTGCTCCAGCTGGAGTCTGCACAGGGCATGGCAGGCAGAGAGAGGTACATGTTGGAGAAGGGGGTAAGAGAGGAGCGTCATCTAATACATCATCTTTCCTACAGCAATCCTTTCCTGATTAAACATTTTACCCGTTTGTAAGCCACAGTTTAGGGGTAAACTGTTCACCGTGCTCAGGCAGGGCTCAGTCCCACACTCTGGAGCCGCAAGAGGAGGCCAAGAAACACTCAGATCCAGCCAGCCTGGCCCTCTGAGAAGAGGGAAGGTGCCATGCCCGCCAGCCCGTGGTCCCCACACTGTACCTGTGCTTCCGACAGCATGACGTCCTTGATCACTGGCTGCCCCCGGGGCTCGTTGTTTTCCAGCTTCACGTATGTAACCTGGTACCCGCGGATCTGCCCGTGCTGCTTGTTGGAGATGGGGAGCTTCCAGCTCACCCGGATGGCAGTTGAATTCACAGACTCTACCTCCACCTTTCGCGGTGGGGCACTGGGCACTGTAACACACACAGGACGGACAGTTAGCAGGTACTACACAACCGCCGTCAGCTACGTCTCAGTCCTTTGCTATCTTCCCTCCACCTCATTGCAAGGATGGCCCTGCTGGTTCCCTGTACCTGCCCAGGAGGTCATACTGCGGTTTTCCAGCATGACCATATCCCTGACCCTTTCCCAGCATCCAAATATTTTTGCTACTTTCAGTAGGAAAGAGCATGACTGTGACATGCAGGAGCACCCCTAACAAAAGCCACTGTGCTGGACCAGACCCAAGGTCCATCTATCCCTCTCCTGTCTCCAGCAGTAGGGGAGCAAGGAATAATACAAGAATATAGCAGAATATAAAGAATATGGTAACCACCTGCAGCTCAGGGTGCCCTGCGGCAGATGCAGGAGTTTTGAAGCCTTCTTTGTATCCTGCCTGTCACAGCAGCTCCTGTCAGATCCCTCTGCGTACATCTAAACACAGTCCAAGAGCCCCAGGTAGCGTGACTGGGCACCAAGCTTGCCTTGCCGGGAGCCCTGGTACCTGCCACCAGCCAGAATGCACACGCACTCTTCCCCTGTGACAGCAAGAGGTTAATGAGGGGGAAAAGCACCATCCTAAAACAATAACCCAGAGCTCAGAGACAGCAGTCACTGAACTCGGCCAGATAAAGGGGCCCATGGGGATTGTGACAGCTCTGGGGACTGTATTTCATGCATGGCTAGCTGAATGCTTTTTGATAATAAAATGAAAAATTACATTGCCCAGAAAATATCAATTTTCTTGCAAGGTGAGGCCCGTTTAAAAATGTATTTATACCCTATTTACCATTTGGAAAAATTACCTCCTCATTACTTTTTGCTCTTGCATTGACTGTGACAAAAATGTCAATGCTAAAAAATTAGCCTCTCAGTTGCTCCTGGAAAGCTCCTCCCAGGTGAAGCAGCTGGGAGCAGAGACATGCACTCCCTGTGGAGGATACCACTGCTGCAGAGTGCCCAGTACCCAAGTGAAGGTCCTGGGCTCCATCCTAGCACCTTTACTGCAGGACGACTGCCTGGGAAAATCCAGGGGTTTGGGACCCTGTATGCCCCAATTCTCAACACAGCAAGAAATAATCAGTATTAGATAATTAGGGATGGATAGCTGACAAGCAGACATAATGAATATTGCTATTTCAACCAACTAGATGGGAAGAAACAGCTACCCAGCAGGTAAACACAGTTTTTAAGCCGCAGGGCAATTCATTATTTTCCCCAGATGTCCTTCTTAATTGTAGATAATTAAATAAAATAGAGAAAGGAGGAATGGAGCGTTTTAGCACCATGAGGCCAGCTCAAGGTATGGGAATGGAGGGGGCTGTGCTTGAATAGTTACCACCTTCTGGCTGGAGCAGCCTACGCTGTAATCCACAATTCACTTAGTGCAGTGACCTTGCACAAGCCACAGGGCTCTCCTGCCCTAGCAAGACACCTGCCCACACACACAGTTGGGAGTCCAAGCGAAAAACAAGATCCTCCCTGAGAACCAGACGGAAGCTGTGTGTCAAGCTCTGCTGGCAAGAGAAGGCGGGAAGCCTCAGCAGGACACAATACGGGGATGTCGCGGGGACATGAAAAGCTGTGAATGTGAACAGACCACA
Organism: Phaethon lepturus; assembly: GCF_000687285.1. Lineage (NCBI taxonomy): Eukaryota > Metazoa > Chordata > Aves > Phaethontiformes > Phaethontidae > Phaethon > Phaethon lepturus. The sequence continues at coordinate 39,510 of NW_010524261.1, read as the reverse complement.
GTGTTTCGAGGAATGCTATCCTATCCCATTATGGGAAGTATGTGCTGCGTCTGAGACAAACAGGGGAAGTTCAATTTGTTCTCAGATCACAGTTTAGCATTTTTCACTCCTTCATCATGGCTATCTACTGAGCATCAGCATGTCGGACGGATATGAAATCACTCCTGACAGCTGAGCTGGAATGTCCAACCATGGTGTCCGAAAACTAACTGAGAGAGCTTGTTGCGACATTTCTGGGGTAGCAGCTTCCCCTGGGCTACAACTCTGCTGAATGAGAACTGAAGCAAACAATACAGGCAGCAGGACACACACAGATGTGTGTGCCAGCCCAGGAATGCAGTCAGCAAGCATTCCCAGACACCACTTCCAGAGCCACAGAGACGTGGGGGACAGCAGCAGCCCATTTAGGGAAACTAACGTGTCTGGTTTCAATTTGCTACGCTGTCTGGACAATGCAGACATGACCCTTTCTTTGCCTGGATGCTGCCTCTCTTTCTTCTTCCATTAAATCTGCAGCTTCTGGGGTCAGCATGAAGTCATGGAAGCTCCTGCTGTCACCCTGAGCTCTGGCACTTTCAAAGGAAATGGCCTAAGTCATGATGACATAACTGACAGCCCTGCTAATACAAAGCAATTTCTCTTTAAAGCTGTCGTATCCAGTAAAGTGTTCTGTACATGCAATATTCTGACTCTTGAGCAGAAGAGCAGATTTATATAAGCTATGGCTTGCCTGGAAGCCGGGGCAGGAAGCAGCTTTCCTGCGATATCTACAAGTTTCAAATGGATTTCTTTTCCCCTCTTTAGTTCGCTGGATTTCAGGTCAACAAGTAAACTTTAAGTCCTGATCTCACAATGTGAGAGAAACCTTCGGCTGGGAGAACTCACATTACCTTCGGTAAAATAGAAACAACCATTATCAAACACTAGAAAGCCAAAATGGCAAAGCAGTGTAATGCCTCCTTATGTGCACTGGAAGCACTGCTAGCACACACAGGACCCTCGTGGGACCATGCTGGGACATCAGACCCATAGCCTGGAGGCAACCATTGTATCAGAGCACGGGTCAAGAGAGCAATTCCCCTATCCCACTCCAGGGCAACCATGGAGACCCACTCCCTGGAGCAGCTGACCAAAGCACTGCTCCTGACAGCCTCTGGGCCTGCTTGAAAAGCACTCCCAGGACAATATCCCCGCTCCCTTCCCCCCAACTTTTCCAGAAACTCAGCTAGGAGAGTCCTGGTTACCCCAAGGCAGTAGCTAAAGGAGCTGTTCAGTAACACCTACCATCCTCGTCAGTGCGCACGTGCACAGGGATGCTCTCCGGTCCTGGCCCCACATCCGTGTGAGCCCTTACCCACACCTTGTACTCGGTCCATTTCTCCAGGTCCTTGATCTCCCAGCTGGAGTGCTCCCGTCCAATGCCATCCACCACATGCTTGGTGTTGTCATCTCCTTCCACTGCCTGGTACGCAATGGAGTACTGGGTGATGACCCCATTGCGGCTCTGGGCAGGTGGTGGCACCCAACTTACCCGGATGGTAGTGGAGCTGGTGCTTACACACTCGACTTCTTGGGGTGGGGCGGAGGGGGCTGGGGATAAATAAATGAAGTGGGGAGATGAAGGGAAATGAGTGGAAGGACAAACCAAAATGCACAGGGAACTTTTACCCAGCCAACTGAACACTGAACATAACACATGGAAATTCAGCCAGTAGCTTCCTGGACAACTGCCTGCCTTCCTCGCAGATCAAAGATGGCACTAGGGGCAATTTGTGTTTGAAAGCCTAATGAACAGCACAGAGACAGAAGCACTGTTCTGCATCACAGAACAACTCTTCCCAAAGCAGTTCTGGACACTCACTTTACCAAACACAACAAATGGCAGTAAAGGAAGGGGCGGGAGGGAGAGAGAGACTAGTAGGGAGAAGAAAGATGCTTTCAGTGAAGATCTGAAGCAGATGGAAACCAGAAGAGGCAGGAAGCTGCAGAAGGCAAGAGTGGCAGAAGGGGAAGCTCACACACCAGATTGCATGAAGGCTTGCAAAAACCCGCTCCTAGACAAGCGGAGGAAACAACAGAGGGCACGGAAAGCAGGTGACTGAGGGTGGCTGGAGTATGTCCAGGCAGGGTTTGAAATCACGACCATCAGCTGTGAGCAGCACCCTGACCCAGGTGGGAGCCAGGCACCATGTGGAAACAGGAGATAACATGATTGTGCTGCTTTGCATGTGTTCCTAGTACCTGGGACTGACTGCTTCATGCCTGCAAACTGGTTACCTGACTCAGTAGCTCACTTGCCTGTGGAGCTCTACAGGGGAAGGTAGGCAGGTCTTGTCCCCTGCCACGCAAAGAAACACCTGCAGTTTGTGTTAACTTCCAAGCCCCAGCAATGTTAACTGGCCACAGCAGGAGGAATGGGATCTAGGCAGCAGATGCTTCTCATCGGGGTGAGGAACAGTTCCCGCCACACAGCACTGCTGGGGAAGAGCAGTGAAACAAATCTTGGGGTAGGGAAGAGAGGGACCAGGAAAGGAGAGGTGACCAAGGGCTGTGGCAACCTTGGAACAGGACAGCAGTTCTGCAAGGCAGGAGAAGGGAACGAAGCAGATGAGTGCCCTGGAGATGCTCTGCTTCATCCAGGACCCTGGCAGCATGGGAGCCCTCTCGCAGCAGCAGCGGCAGCAGCAGCCTCCTCTCATTTGGCCTCACTGCCCAGGGATGCTGCAGACATACAGAGTACATGGTATCTTGCTTTGCCACCGCAGGTGAAAGGCCACTTCCATTCTTCACTGCAACCATAAACCTAAAAACGCCTGAAAAAAACCCGATGCCCTTCCCGATGCCCCAGTCCTTGAAGCCATTAATGCACCAGAGCCAGGCTGCCAGAGGCACAGACTCCAGCCTGCCTGCTCATTGCACGTGCAAAGACAAACACAACCTACATTACCCTCCCCCAGCAGGGACTTCAGATAAAGCACCCAACAACTGTGCCTTGGCTTTGCTGGGCACAGGATGGCAGTGGGAGAAGATTTGGGAAAGCTGGGGACAGCAAGGCCTCACAATGCCACTGGTGACCTCTGCTTGCTGGGGACAAGGCCTACTGGCTTGCAGAGGCAGTCACAGCCTGCATGTAACTCCTAGTACCCGCTTCTGTGTGCGGGGAGCAAGGCCTGTCCCTGATGCCTGCGTTGGAGTGGCTGGAGAGAGCAAAGATGGAGGGAGAGCAGGCAGTGATGGAGCTGGAAAAGATGACGCCCAAGCAGAGTCGAGCTGCTGCTATGGGAGCTACACTGGAGGAAAGAGAAGTCAAAGCAGTGCGTGGAAGCAATCACTTGCCTATGTGAGGGAGGCAGAGCGGGAACGGCCCTGCCATCTGGTATATCGGAAGGGAGTAGGGGTAGAAAATGAATCCTCACACTCTTTTGGTTAATCAGCAGAGAAGTGGCAGGGAAGAGTAGGAAGATATAGCACCAAAGCAACACCAAGAGTGAATTCAAGGAGGGCATAAGGTAGACACAGTGCGTGATGGCATCCCTCAGAGGGGACAGGTGAGACATAAGGAGGTTTGCATGCCTTTCCTTTGCCACTGTCTGCAGAGAGGCCCTTCACAGAAGAGACTTGCTCTGGCTTTGGGCCTCCATAGCATCCCTTGGGATGCAGCAGTGAGCTCCTTCTCCAAAGGCAGCTTTGGCTGGCAGCGTGGGCAGGTCAAATGTTGGCTGTTGACTGGGTAAGAGTCACACACACAATGTGCAAGGCAAAAACTCAGATTAACACTTAAAGAAAGCAAAAGAACTTGGTAACATGAGCAGGATCAAATTAAAATGCACAAGGAGTGGAAGTGTCTCTCCTGGGGCCAGCAAGAGCAGACTAGGTGGCCAGCATGCACCCACACACACAGATGTACCCACACGCACACTGTGCAATCCTCTGCTGCCTCCAGGCTACTCACACCAGCCTCCCCGAAAGCCCACAGCAGCCTTGTGCACCCATCCAGCTCACCTACTCCCTAAGCTGGGGAAAAGGCAGCCTCAAGACCCACCTTCATATTTCAAGTGAGAATAGCATTTTAATGCTGAGGCCTGATGGGCACAGAGCTGATGCTCCTCTCCTGCATCATACTGCTTGCCTTGAGGCACTGCAGACTCCTGGAAAACCCCCCTGTGCTCCTCAGGCCCTCAAAGCAGCATTGCTTGTACTTTTTGCAGGGTAACCAGCAACTAAGCAAGCAGCTTAGCACAGAAGACAGCCCAGAAGGCAGCTGCCTTCTCAGGAGATGGGGTCTGAGCTGTGCTGCTGGAAGGGTGCAAAGGGGCACTGCATCCCTCTGGCCTTTGTGGATAAGCACCCCTACCACGCCTGAGCAGGGATGCCACAAGAAAAGCCCAGTGGCAGCAAAACAAATGCCCTTCTCCAGCCCATCAGTGACTCATTAGCGATGATATGCTTCCAACCTTACCCTTGACTGGTTGGTTAGGACCAGGAATATAGCCTGAAGACAGGCTCTTTGGAAAGCAGGAGTCTGTCTGCTCCTGCAGTTTGTGTTCCACCTGAACATGCCAACCTCTGAGATCTAACAGCCTTTCCCAAGGCAACCAGATGGAAGAGTGCAGGAAGGAGACCAATTTGAAGCTGTGAGCAACAGTCTTTCTAGATTAGTTCTAAGGCCACAGGGGACTGATGCCACCATCTAACGTGAGGTGTTGCTAAGTGCAGACCAAAGAATTTCTGCCTGGAAGTTGTGCATTGTGCACACAACTTCTGTCAAGCTAAAGCAGAGCTTTCTGAAAGATCTACTTGACTTTGAGACCTGCAGTACCCAAGAATCCACCCTGTCCTGGGACTGTTCAGCCAGTGGTTTGTCACCCTCACTGAATAGCCCAGCAGTAACTGCCAAGGACTTTTCTCACAGAATAGAGCACCATCAGAAATCTTCTCAAGTAGGGGCATGGTAAAACAAGACCCAGTCACTTGGATAAATCAAAAAACTCTTAGGTCCCTCAACGTAAGGAGGGTTTCACTGGTCAAACCAAGGTATTCCTGTGGCTTTTGGCCAAATCTCTTCCAACCTGTCCACATCTCTCTTACTAAACAGAGGCAGAACCAGTCAGCTACTGCTCCACTGGCCAGCGAAGCGACAACCTCAAAAACAGACACCGGTACGAGATCCTCTGTGAGGGGGGAGTAGGTCATGGGAAGACATCTGCCTTGAAGAGTCCACGAAACAAAGGTTTGTCTTACTTGGACTGTTGTGAGACTCTGAAGGACTCATTTATGCATGGAGCTGTCTCTGATTAAGTGTGTTCAAGGATAAGAGCATCCACAGATGGAATTACTTTAAGTGGCAGGAGAGTTGCTTCAACCTTTGCCTATCAATACAAAAGCTATCTGAAATAGGTATACAAATCCCCACAGTCAGAATTTCTTCTCAACATTCAAATATTTATAACTGCATGATCCGAACCTCCCTCAATTTTCATACCTGTCTGTCATGCAGCACTAAGACACCATTAGCTCACTTAACGAGGTGGAGGAATTCCTGTGACTGATATGTTAATGAAGCTGAGTATTCCTCAAAGAGAAGGTCGTTCCAATAGTGAGCAGAGTTGCTCTTCTCTGCCTGAGCTCCCTTTCTAATGGCCATCTCAGGCTCTCAGCTGCTGTGCATACTGGCACCCTCCCTGCAGGGAAGGCTGGCTGGCTGCCTTTGCCAACTGCTCACCCCACATAGCTAGTAAATCCCAGACAGACGGTGCTAACGGAAATGTCTTTTTCCCCCCTTTTAATGCTCTTTGCATAATGGCAAGCCCAAAAATCGTTAGTGAAAACGAGCTTATCGCAGGGCCCTTTGATAGCCCTAATCTGCTTATGCGCAGCACTTTGAGCTGCCAATCAGAGCAAAGCAAACTCCTGCTCTGTGACCACATGGGGCAGAGCAAGGATGAAAGTGATATTGCCTGGGTCATCTCATTATCTAGCCTCTCTGTTAACTCTGCTGCAGCTTGTTCTGGTTTCCCCTAGTGCTGCAGTTCCAGTAGCAGCACATGCAATCCAGGCAAACAGTCACTTTCCCAAACTGACTCCTCCAGCTGCCTCATGGTCACAGGCACATCTGGCCTCAAAGGATGCTTCACCTTGCAATCAAGTGTATGGACCACTTAAGGACCCCTGCAGAAGCAAGGCAGCTGGAATGGGAGTAAAGGGGTGACAGTCATTTGGAGCCAAATACCCATATACTGCCTGTCCAGACAGCTTGTCTGCATGGGAGTGAATTCATAGAGATGCACAAGCCCACTCAAATCAATCTCTCCAAAGCAATTTCCCAGCCTGTTTCACTTCTCCATCA